>NC_143153.1:8952198-8971420 GCF_041381405.1 Jatropha curcas
ATCCCACTAGATTTTCCAAAAGTTCTAATTAACCTCAACCCTTTCTGTTTTCGGCAGAGTACAGAAACTCAATTCAAGACATTAGAATCCCACAAAAGGAGAAGGTCGCTTGGTAACCTCTTTCACAATAGCTTCTAACCTAAGCTATTACATAAATGTTTATTAAATAAAAACCTGTCTACTATAGATTACAGAATCTAAATAGACAGAAAGAAATGCACATATAAGCATAGGAAAAACAGTTATCAGATTAGAAAATCGTTTAGAACACAGAACTGTTTTTCAAAAGTAGTTGTAAAAATTCTTTTCTCTTTAAAGATAAAAACGTGAAGTGCAAAGATGAAAAGAAAAATGGGGGTAGAGAGTAAGTTTTGAGAGAAAAAGATTTGATCAATGAGAGAATGCTCTTAAAATGAAAACTCTTACTTCCTCAACGTTTCAAGAGTGAAACACTCCTTTATATAGAGAGCTTCGAGTCTCTTGCTTTTGGAAAGTGAATATTTCATTTTGAAATCAGAATATCTTCTTTCCTTTATTTAGAAGATAGAAAATCTTAGTTTCCAAAAATTTATCTTATCCTTTTGGTAAGAAAATAAAAGACGATTTTACTTTACTTTAAACAAAAGATTTTTGGCAGCATTTTATTTTGGAAAATATTTTTACGAAAAGATGCTCTTACTAAAAACGAAAAGATTCTTCCTTCATTTTTTTAAGGTAAGAGAATAAATTGAAGTACTTTTAGATTTTCAAAGAAATTTCCGAAAAAGATAATGTATGATTTATTACCAAAATCATTTAGAGATAAAATCTCTTTAGTTTTAGGTAATTAAATCATTTCGATTTTAAAGAATATTTTTCAAAAACAAATAAAAGAATTTATTTTGAAAAATCTAATTTCCGAAAAATATTTTTGTTGAGAGAAAAATTAATTTATGTGCTCATATATGAATTTTCTCTCTATCCTACAAAGTATCCTAAATACCTAACCACTAGGGTCTTCGAATTATCTTCACACACTATGAATTTTGTAGGACTTGCCTTGTATGATTTCTTTCCATAAGAAATTCTGCATAAAATAATATTAGCACAAATAACATAATTTAAATTTATTTGTTTTGTTTTAATCATCAAAATCCGAGATTAGAAATTGACCCCTGAGCCAACAATCTCCCCCTTTTTGATGATGACAAAACCAATAAATTTAATAAACATAAAAGCATGTGCTCCCCCTAAATTTTATGGATATAAGTTCTAATCATGCCAAATGATCTTAATATAAAGCAAATTAGAAAATGTATTTTGCTCCCCCAGAATAGTTGCAATAAAACTATTTTGTGAAAATTAGAACTAGGGAGACCTTTTAGAAACTCATTTTAGAACTAGCAAAAAATAGGCAAGATTTTCTAAATTCTAATAATCAGAGCATAGATATTAGAACTTGCAAAGATAGACAAGATATTCTAAGTTCTAATAATTAGAACATATGATTAGAGCAAAACAATAGAATAAAAACTGATATTAGAAATAGAACAAGAAATTTTATGTCCAACCTGTAGAACAGTCATTAGAATAAGAATCTAAGATCTAAACACACTCAGTTTATCATATAAAAGTTTAGCTCACCAAAATAGACCATATAGAACGAAATAAACACAGATTAGAAAACAATAAATGCTAAGATATAAGTACTTTGGTCACCAAGTAAGTACCAACATATTCAAAGTACCACAAAAATACCTGCGTTCTCCCCCTTTTTGTCATCATACAAAAGGGTTAGACAAAATCAGAGCAAAATAAAGAAAAATAAACAAAATTCGAAAGACATAACCTACAAAGATAAAAAAAATTGTTCAGAACACATAAAAACAAATTAGAGAGGCTTAGAATCAGTTCTAAGTCTCTTAGAACTCCTCAAATTCTGAGCTGGAGCAGTCTTAGAAGAACTTTCTGGCCTTTTAGAAGATGGGTGAAGTGGAGGCTTTCTTCCATGAGTCCTATGCTTTCCTGTAGTGTGCTTTACCTTCTTTGGTTTCTCTGAGGAGGGGATGTAGGGCGTTCCTTTCACTTTTAGAGTAGCTAACTTCCTTGCATTTACATCTTTCATCCTTTCCAAGGTCTCAATGAGAGACTAATTCTGATCAATCACAGTCTTGTAATGTTGTATTGCCTCATCAAGTTCCTTGTTGTGTTCTTCTATTAGCTCTCTTTCCAACCTTCCTAGCATAGCCTCCCTACTCCTTTGAGCTGATAGCATCTCAGATTCTTTCTCTGTTTTATCCTCAGTAGATTTCTCTTCATCACTTATTTCTAGCTTTTCAGTCTCCGCATCACTAACTTCCTCTACTTTCTTTCCTTTTTCCATCTTTTCAGACTCCTTCTTCTTTTCTGTCTCCTTTTCTTCTGCTTCTTTCTCAGCAGCACTCTCTTTTTCTGTCTCCTCTTTTCTTTCTTCTTCTAATTTTTCTTCTTCTTCAGTTTTCTCTTCTGACTTCTTTTCTTCTGCTTCTACTTTCTCTTCTGACTTGTTTTCTTCTTCTTCTGCTTCCTCCTTCTTTTCTTCTTCTTCTGTTTCTCCTAGCTTTGCTTTTCCTTTGTCTTCTCTCTTCTTCTTCTTCTTCTCAGTCTCTTCTTTTCTTTCCTTTTCTTCCTCAACTCTTTCTTTTTCTTTCTTTACTCTTTCAACTTCTCTTTTCACTTTCTTTTCTTTTTCAGTTTCTTCTTTTCCTTTCACTTCTTTTTCCTTCTCTTCTTTCTCCTTCTCTTCTCCTCCTTCTTCATCTTTCATCTTTAATGACCCGTTGTCCAATCTTGAAACACTATGACCATCATTCTCATTTAAATCAACATCTAAAAACTCAAACACTAGTGTAAGAATCATTCCGTAGGGTAACTTTTTAGGGTTGTTCTGCATCTTATCAAAAATAATATGACATAGATTGAGGGGTTTCTTCTCAACTATGTGCCACATTATGCACAGCTTAACTTGGTTCATATATGTGAGTGAGGCACTCTTGGGATAAATGTAATGTACAATAAGTTTGTACAACCATTTCATACTGTCTGTCAGATTTGAGCATTCTATTGTACCATGTTTGTCTGCGGAACCCTTTCTTACAATCTTCTTCACAAACTCTTCCTTTTTATAATCACTAACCCTAAAAACATCTTTGATCTTTGTCACCCTAGACCCAGTATTTGGCACACCAAAAATCTTTCCCAGATCAGTGTAAGATAACGCTTTGGTCTCTCCCTGAAGCTTAACAGAGATCGACTCTGTTCCATTAACTTTCAGAGAACCATAGAACTCTTTAACTTTATCGCGTGCCCTAACTGCTTCTTTCTTTGAAGTAGCAGTTTCAGTTTTTGCTTTCTCTGGTTCCTCTTCTCGCTTTTTCTGTTTCGACTCTTTTTGCTCATACTTCTTCGAAAGCTTTTTCAGGAGTTGAAGTTCTTGCTCAGTTAGAGAGTCGGATGAGGAGTTGGAACTAGATTCGGCCATTGTTAAGATTTTCAAAACACAGAGCAACTTAGGGTTTTGTTAGCAAGAGGACGATAGAAAGAATACGAAGCAGTTAATAGAGAAATAGGAACACTTAAGTGGCGAAAGAAAAATAAAGAACAATTTTTAAAGGGAATTCAAAACGACAAATAGGATAAAAAGGAATAAAATAAATAAAGGAAATAAAAACAATAAAACTGCCAAAGCACTAAAGACACGAAAAAAATAATAAAAACAAATACACACAATAAATTAACTATTTTTGGATTTAGTCTAAAGCAAGATTCTGATAGTGACATTAGAAAGTTATATCAGGACAATATGCGTATCTTTTTAGACAAAAATCAATTTTCACACAGAACAAAATTTAGAACATAGCAAGTCTTCTATTTTAGAATATAGAAAGCAGTTTAGAACATACTTACAGAGTTCTAAAGTTACGAGTTTAGAACTAACATACCAAATTCTCTTCTAATTGAGCAGAATTGACTTTCATTCAAAGGATTTGTAAAGATATCTGCCAATTTCTTTTTTGTAGGAATGAACTCAATTACTATATCACCTTTTTGTACATGATCACATATGAAGTGATGTCTGAGTTTTATATGCTTGGTTCTAGAATGCTGAACTGGATTTTAGATAAATTGATGGTGCTTATGTTGTCACACTTGATTGGCACTGTTTCTAATTTCAGTCCATAGTCTGCCAACTGTTGTTTGATCCATAAAACTTGTGCAACACAACTTCCAGCAGCAACATATTCTGCTTCTGTAGTAGAAAGAGCAAAAAATGTTTGTTTCTTGCTAAACCATGATACAAGGGCGCTACCCAGAAATTGACAAGTCCCAGACGTGCTTTTTCTATCTATTCTGCGTCCTGCAAAATCAGAATCACTATACCCAACAAGATCAAATGTATCATTTTTAGAATACCACAGAGCCAGATTAGAAGTTCCACAAAGATATCTTAATATTCTCTTCACAGCAATTAAATGAGATTATTTGGGACACGATTGAAATCTAGCACATAGACAAACACTAAAGTGTATGTCTGGTCTGCTCGCCGTTAGATATAGCAAAGAACCAATCATACTTCTAAACAACTTGATATCCACGTCCTTGCCTTTTTCATCTTTTTCTAATTTTGACGATGGACTCATTGGTGTACTACATACCTTGGCATTTTCCATTTTGAATCATTTCAACAATACTCTAGTATACTTTTCTTGATTAATGAAAATTTCATTTTCACATTGTTTAATTTGAAGTCCAAGGAAGAAGTTTAATTCTCCCATCATACTCATTTCGAACTCACCCTGCATAATCTTAGAAAATCCCTTACAAAGAAGATCATTAGTAGAACCAAAGATTATGTCATCAATATAAATTTGTACAACTAGAATATCATGTGCTTTATTTTTAATAAACAATGTAGTATCAACCTTTCCTCTTGAAAAACCATTTTCTAATAGAAACTTACTCAATCTTTCATACCAAGCTCTAGGAGCTTGCTTTAAACCATAAAAAGCTTTAGTAAGTTTGTAAACATGATTAGGTTTATCAAAAATTTCAAAACCAGGAGGTTGTTCTACATACACTTCTTCATTTAGAAAACCATTTAGAAAAGCACATTTCACATCCATTTGATACGACATGAAGTTTTTAAAACATGCAAATGCACAAAGCATTCTAATGGCCTCAAGTCTAGCAACCGGGGCAAAGGTCTCATCAAAATCGATGCCTTCTTCTTGGTTGTACCCTTAAGCCACTAATCTTGTTTTATTTCTCACAACGTTACCTTGTTCATCAAGCTTATTTCTAAACACCCATTTTGTTCCAATAACACAATGATTTTTAGGTCTAGAAACAAGTTTCCAAACTTGGTTTATCTCAAATTGATTTAGCTCTTCTTGCATAGCAAGAATCCAACTTTCATCATTTTGAGCATCTTCTAAATTTTTAGGTTCTAATTGAGAAACGAAAGCAACATTACCAAAATATCTTCTAGGTTGAGCTTTAGTCATCATCCTTTCCGCGGGATTATCCATAATGTCTTCTTGGGGATGATACTTATGAAATCGCCATTCTTTTGGTAATTGAGAATCTTCATTTTCTGTTTCTGGCATTTGACTTTCAACTATGTTCTGATCTTCATGTTCTATTTCTGGTTCAGCCTGACTATTGATGTTCTGATTACTTTCTAGCTGTTCTAGTTGTTCTGATTGCTCATTCTGCTTTTCAGGATCTACAACATCATCATTTTCTAATATTCTAGAAGTAGAGTCAGTTTCATCAAACACAACATGAATAGATTCTTCTACAACTAGAGTCTTTTTATTAAATACTCTATATGCTTTACTATTATTAGAATATCCCAGAAAAATCCCTACATAAGATTTAGCATCAAATTTAGCAAGATGATTTTTCTTGTTATCTAGAATAAAGCATTTGCACCCAAAAATGTGAAAATAACCAATATTTGGTTTTCTACCTTTGTATAGCTCATATGGAGTTTTTTTAAGTTTAGATCTTACCAAAGCCCTGTTTAGAATATAATAGGCAGTGTTAACTGCTTCTGCCCAGAAATACTTTGATAGTTTAAAATCACTTAGCATGGTTTTGGCCATTTCTTGAAGTGTTCTATTCTTGCGTTCCACCACTCCATTTTGTTGAGGTGTTCTAGGTGCTGAGAAGTTATGGAAGATTCCTGACTCATTGCAAAATGCATCAAATTTCTGATTTTCAAATTCTCCTCCATGATCACTTCTAATTGCCGTGATGTTGTTTCCTTTCTCATTTTGTATTCTCTTGCAAAGATGAACAAACATGTCATATGACTCATCCTTATTTCTAAGGAAGAGTGTCCAGGTGAATCTAGAGTAATCATCTACAATAACAAATGCATAGAATTTTCCTCCAAGACTAGAAGGAGTAATTGGACCAAATAGATCAAGGTGTAGTAATTCTAAAGGTCTAGAAGTAGAAACTATGCCCTTGGATTTAAAAGATGTTTTGGTTTGTTTGCCCATTTGACAAGCATCACAAATGTGATCTTTTTCAAATTTCAACTTCAGCAAACCACGAACCAAATCTTTCTTTGACAGTTTAGAAATAAAGTGCATGCTTGCATATCCAAGTCTTCTATGCCATAACCAACTAGAATTATCAGTAGAAACTAAACATATGTCCTGATTATGCATATCAGAGAGATCTACTAGGTATATATTTCCAAACCTTTTTCCAACAAATAAGGTTTTATTATCATGCATGTTCTGAACTTCGCAATGAGAAGGTTCAAAGATCACTCTTCTATTTTTATCACAAATTTGACTAACACTTAACAAGTTGTAATGTAATCCTTCTACTAAGCATACATCTTCTATTGAAGGATTAGAACCTACCACACCAATACCAACGATTTTACCTTTTGTTTTGTCTCCAAAGCTTACTGTACCTCCCTTTTTCTTTTCTAATATGGTGAACTTCTTTCTATCACCAGTCATATGCCTAGAGCAAGCGCTGTCCATGTACCACATCTCTGTTTTCAGTTCGCTCCTTAGGCACACCTAAAAAGATCAAGCAGATTTAGATACCCAACTCATATTGGGTCCTGGAGGGTTAGTGGTAACAGGTGCACTATGATTTTTCTTTATGTTGAAACTTTGATATTCTAAAGTCACAACATTAGAAACAACATTTTTCTTATTAGAAACACGATTCAGTTTAGAAATGCCATCATAGCTAGAACTTGTCTTCTCTTTAGAAAACGATTCTGAAATTGATTTTAGAATTCTAATCTCAGTTTTCAAGGATTCATTTTCAGAATTCAGATTTTTACATTTTTCTTCAAGATGTGTCAGATTTTCAGAAAATCGATTATTACAATTTTTAAGATCTTTGATTTCTATGATAAGATCTTTGCATGTAACTTCTTAATAAAAAGCATCTTTTAAATGATTACTTTCAGATTTTAACTTTCTGAAATCTTTCTTTAGAACTTTATGCTTTCTAACAAGCTTTTCAAACTCATTGCAAAGATTATTATAAGTATTTAGAAGATAATTTTCTAATTCAGGTTCAGAAATACTTACAGTGCTTTCTTCATTTTCATGGACCGTTGCATTTATTTCGTTGATTCCAGCTTTCTGTGTTGAAGTCAGAGTGCTGATTTCTTTAGATTCAGAATCGATAGTAGCCATTAGACAGATATTAGTAATTTCTTCTTGATCGCTGTGGCTTTCAGGATTAGAATCATTTGAATTACTCCAAGCAGCTACAAAAGCCTGCTTCAGCTTCTCTTTTGTTGACTTCTTTTTCAATTTAGGACAATTAGGCTTGATATGTCCATATTTGTTGCATTCATAACAAACCACTTCAAAAGGTTCTTTCTTTGGTAAGTTCCCATTCTTGGGTGGAAAGTTCTTTTTGTTAAACTTTTTCTGTGGCCTTCCACTCTTTCTATAGAACTTTTTAAATCTTTTAGCAACTAGTGCTAAATCATCACTATCAAGATCAGAAGAACTTTCTTCACTAGAATCTACTCTCAAAGCCAGTCCTTTCTTTTTCTTATCTTCTATAGTCAAAGAAGATTTCATTTTTTCTGAAACAAGAGCTCCTTTTAGATAATCATAAGTGACGGGAGTCTCTTTGTAATTCATGACAGTTCCTATAGAATCCCATTTTCTAGGTAGAATTCTAAGGATTTTCTTAACAAGCTCATCTTCTGAAATTTCCTTATCGAGAGTTCTCAAAGGATTAACTATATTAGTAAATCTAGAATTTAACTCTGCAATAGTTTCTCCTTCTTTCATACTAAACATTTCATATTCTCTCCAAAGGATATTTATTCTGGATTCCTTAACTCTATCTGTACCCTCATAGGTGCTTTAAGTTTTTCCCATACTTCTGTCGCCGATTTACATCCAGACACTTTGTTGTATTCTGTCGCATCTAAAGCACAATGAAGAATATTAATAGCCTTTGCATTTATAGCAATGTCATTCCAATCAGCATCTGTATATTCTTCTTCTGTTTTTCTAACTATCTCATCTCCTACAACTTTCATGGGAATACAAGGACCAGTGATAATATTTCTCCAGCAGTTTATATCAACTGATTTCATGAAATTCTCTATTCTAGTTTTCCAATAAGAGTAATTAGAACCATTGAACAAAGGAGGTCTAGAAACAAATTGACCTTCTAAAGAAGTAAGAGGAAGTGGAGTTGCCATGGGATCTTATCTCTTATGCGGTTAAGCTTCGGTAAGTCAAGAGCCAAGGCTCTGATACCAGATTGTGGGTCCCGTATATGTATGGCACAACCCAAGAGGGGGGGTGAATTGGGTTTTCTAAAAACATATATAAATTTTAGAATTTTAAAACAAAATATAGAATTCTAAGTGCAGTGGAAAAACAAAGAACTTGTGAGAATAAAATATGAATTAGAATCACCTCACAACATTCTATTCATAAAAGATAGAAAGTTTGTGCAAAGTGCAGCTATTGATTAGAACTGCTTCACAATGACTTATTCAATTTTAGAACTTCTTTATGAAGGAAAGCTATTGAAATTAGAACTTCCTCATAAAGTTTAGAAAATCATATAAGACTGTGTGAGAGACAGTTATTGAATTTAGAACTGCTTCACAAAGCCTTAATCAATTATCAGAACTACTTTATGATGGAAAGCTATTGTAATTAGAACTTCCTCATAAAGTTTAGAAAATTAATTAGAAACCCAAGCAGTGAAATATACTGTAAATAGAATAACGATTTAGAACTTGGTATATTCACTTATCAGAATTCCAGAGTTCTAATATTCAGAGAAGATAAGACTTATTACAGTTTTAGAACATCAGGATCAGTAACAACTTTAGCATTTCTAAAATATAAACAGAAGTGTAAATAAAGCAGTATCAAGCAAAACTTTAGAACTTAAAAAGATCAACACAGTGATTTATAGTAGTTCGGCACTAACTCGCCTACATCCACTCCCCAAGACTCATCTTGAGATCCTCAACTATGTTATCTCTTTTCAAGGGTAAGAGACAAACTAACAGTACCAGGTAATAGATCAACACCTAGATCTACCCTTTTATCCCAATAGATTTTCCAAAGGTTCTAGTTAATCTCAACCCTTTCTGTTTTTGGCAGAGTACAGAAACTCAATTCAAGACATTAGAATCCCACACAAGGAGAAGGTCGCTTGATAACCTCTTTCACAATATCTTCTAACCTAAGCTATTACACAAATGTTTATCAAATAAAAACCTGTCTACTATAGATTACAGAATCTAAATAGACAGAAAAAAATGCACATACAAGCACAGGAAAAACAGTTTATCAGATTAGAAAATCGTTTAGAACACAGAACTGTTTTTCAAAAGTAGTTGTAAAAATTCTTTTCTCTTTAAAGATAAAAACATGAAGTGTAAAGATGAAAAGAAAAATGGGGGTGGAGAGTAAGTTTTGAGAGAAAAAGATTTGATCAATGAGAGAATGCTCTTAAAACGAAAACTCTTACTTCCTCAACGTTTTAAGAGTGAAACACTCCTTTATATAGAAAGCTTTGAGTCTCTTGCTTTTGTAAAGTGAATATTTCATTTTGAAATCAAAATATCTTCTTTATTTTATTTAGAAGATACGAAAATCTTAGTTTCCAAACATTTATCTTATCCTTTTGGTAAGAAAATAAAAGACGATTTTGCTTTCCTTTAAACAAAAGATTTTTGGCAGCATTTTATTTTGGAAAATATTTTTACGAAAACATGCTCTTACTAAAAACGAAAAGATTCTTCCTTCGTTTTTTTAATGTAAGAGAATAAATTGAAGTACTTTTAGATTTTCAAAGAAATTTCCGGAAAAGATAATGCATGATTTATTACCAAAATCATTTAGAGATAAAATCTCTTAGTTTTAGGTAATTAAATCATTTCGATTTTAAAGAATATTTTTCGAAAACAAATAAAAGAATTTATTTTGAAAAATCTAATTTTCGAAAAATATTTTTGTTGAGAGAAAAATTAATTTATGTGCTCATATATGAATTTTCTCTCTATCCTACAAAGTATCCTAAATACCTAACCACTAGGGTCTTCGAATTATCTTCACACACTATGAATTTTGTAGGACTTGCCTTGTACGATTTCTTTCCATAAGAAATTCTACATAAAATAATATTAGCAAAAATAACATAATTTAAATTTATTGTTTTGTTTTAATCATCAAAATCCGAGATTAGAAATTGACCCTTGAGCCAACATAATAGTTAAACTTAATCACAACTTTTTTTCTTTAAGTAGTCTACACACGTTCAATAGAGTCATAGATGATTTTCTAAAATCCATCAATTTGCGTTTGATGTGTGCATTTCATGCATATATATTTATACCTTTAATATTCTAGTTTAGTCTAATTTTAGGGATTTTAATAAAGTAAAGTTAGTTTTTGCATGCATTTTTCACATTTTGCATTTGCTTTGTCTTATAGTGCAAGTCCCACCTTTGTTAAGGAGGAAACCCAAAAACAAGAGGTATTTCAATCATTTTGGACCATTCTATAAGAGGAAGATCTAGCGGCAAAAATCATGACCGTTCCACTTGTCGTGCTTTATCCACTTGAGAGTCAGAAGCATCGTGGTAAAATACACGGCCAGTCAACCAACTGTGTATTCTCCTTCTGGAAGTTAGAAGACTCAGTGCAAAATACCCGGCACCTCAAACGTCCGTATTAATCCAAGTTACAGCGCGGGCATCAGGCGTCTATTTCAGTTGGGTTCCAACTAAAGAACCCTTTCTATTGTCCGCCCGCATGTTGGGCTGTGTATTTGCCAAGCCATAAATCTTGCACATGAAGCATAATAGGGGAACCGACAGTATTATCTCTTCTATGGCACTAAAAGTGAGATATTCGGTTAGAGAATGTCTGAAATACCCTCACATCATCACTTGCATTATAAAAGGAAAGAGATATGAGATTAAAACAAAATTGAGAAGGCTAGGGAACAACTCAGATTAGGAGAAGCACAAATTTGAAACCCTAGAAGAAAGAGTCGGCTAGAAGTCAAGATTATTCTTCCTACTCTTTTATCTTTGGTTTTGCTCAAGGAACTTATTCCATGGTTAGCAAAAGGAACTAGAGCTCGACTCCGTTTTCTATTGTGGACAAGGATGGTTCCTGAGCTACTTTCTCCTTTTAATCTTGTGATTTGTAACTTTAGAATGATTTTTGAGTAGTTTACTTAGCTAGTGTTGGGTGAAAACCCATTTAGACAACATACATGTAATCTATTTCCTTATTTAATCTAAATGGATGTTTTTCTTGATTTAAGTGTGTGCGCCTGTGCTTAATGCTTATGGGTATGTAGAGCTCCATATTTTTATGACAATGAATGAAAGGATGAAGAACTGGAAGATGACGTCCCTTATTGGACCGACCCACACACAAACCTGGGAAATAGACTCAAGAATAAGCTAATCCCTTGAGGAATAGGAAGAGTCATAGAAATTAATGGGTTGAGATCATCATCACACCACGAAAGTAGGAGTTTTAATGATCTCGGAACGTTTATGTTACTTGGAAGAGAGCATAGATATAAATAGATTACTTTCCCTTCAAGATGCATCCCTCTTAAGATTAAAAACGGATACTTGATTATGATATTGTTGTTCAATAGTGTTGATCTCAGTATTAGTGCTTTCCTTGTTTGATTACATCAGTCTAGCTTGATTTAATTTTATTTAATAGTTTACTTGCTTGTTTTACACTTAGTTTAGATTTAAAAGATTCTTCATCTAATTTTGAGACAATACATCTTGGATTCAAAACTAATATTCAGTCTCCTCTATCCCCGAAGACGATATCTTTTTATACTACTTGCACGATCTGTATACTTGCGGAATTGCTAACAACGTTGTTAAGGGTGAGCGTCAGTCAATTTGAGTAACATTTTTAATCGAAATTTTTTTCGACTTAACCGAATTTAGCCGAACTAATTTTTTACCAAACTTAACCGAATTAATCTTGATCATTAACTGACCGTATTTAACCGAAATTTATAATTAACTGATTTTAACCGAAATAAAATTAACCGAAGTTATTAATTACTACTTAATCAAAACAAAAATTGAAATATGTTTAATTTTAATTTTTATTATCTACTTAATTAAAATGGCATATTTTTGAGAGTCGGTTAATTTGATTAATTCGGTTAAATTAACTTTTAACCGAATTTTTAATCGATCACCAAAAATTTAATTTTCTTTAACCGAATATTTATTCACCGAATAGAATTTGTCGAATTAGTCGAACCGAATGCTCATCCCTAGTCAACGTCATAAAAATCAGAAACAATTAAATCGGAATTCGACAATAGCATAAAAAAAAAAAATAAAGGGCTAGATCGAGAAGCAACAACAATAGGGTTTGATTTCAAACATGGCTGTTGCAATCAATACAAAGTTAGCAAATCAACGTACGAGAAAAAATTAATATTGAGTTAAGAAACAATTATGAGAGTCATTGGAAAGTGTTCTTACTAATCTTATTCAGAATAATATTTGATTGCTAAGAACATCAAATATGAATTAACTAAGTTATTTCCTACTGCATGTAAATTTACTTACTTGTAAGAAAGAATTGAATTATTTGTCTTTAAATGTTAGAATATTAGGATATTTTTTATTTTTATTCTAGAATGGACGATATTTATCTGTTCACGTTATCTCGTATTGTTAACTTCATTTTTCTTAGAAGGAAAAAATAAAAAATTCAATTAGTAATGATTTAAGTCTATTTAAGATTCTACTCAATAGATTCACATCCAGCAAAAAATAGATTGTGATTTCTTATCACTAAAGTTATTTATTTAGGACGGAGGGAGTAACAATTACTATACAATTATCATATATATTGGACAGGTGTTGTATAATTATAAGTACATTGGCAATAATTATTATAATTATGATATATTGACAATTATTGTCCAATTGTATATTAAAATTATATACTGTTTTTAGTATGTATTTCACATGGAATTTGGAATAAACTAACAAATTGAGTTACATTAAAATTTTTTATTTACTTAATATGAACCATCTCATGATTAAATTGCACTAAAACATATTGGCTAATGGTTATGTTATAACTCATAATCTTTATTTTATCTTCATCAGTAAGGGAGTTAAGGCACAAAACACAACACATTGAAAATCAAGGCGAATTAATTTCTTTTTTTGATGGGTGGATAACAAAGAACAGAGAGCGAAAACATTTTCAAAACATTTCATTCTCTCTCATTATCTTTGTACTCTCTCCATCCCAAAAAGATGATTTATCTTTTCTTTTGATTTGTCTCAAAATATAGTCCACTTTCCTTTTTTGTATTGTAGTTGATCCTTAAATTGTTATCATTTAATCTCAATTTCAAAATTTAATTTGATTTTTAATAAATCACCGTCTCTAATTTAAATTTAAATTTTTTAATATTGAAGAAAAGTGAAAAAATATTACTCCACCCGTTCTATTTATATAGGGAATTTTATTTTTTTTTTTTTTTGTCGTTCTATTTATACGGAGAAAATTGCTTAAAATGGTAACTCTGGGACTAATGCCAATGCAAAAAGGTCAATATGTTATGATTTTGGTTTTTAGTTTAAATATTAACTTTGGCAGAATTTTAAGAAAGTAACAGATATTATTGTGGTTGGACAATTAATGTTCCAAAATAAATTGAATCATGCAATAAAAAAATGAGAATTTCTTCTCATTATGCACAAATATTAAATTTGACCAAGTTGGAAGCATAGTCTGAATTATATATACAATTTCTATTTATGCCTAATAATTAAATGTGCTCATATACTGAGATTTACATACAACTCTAATAAATCCAGAATGAAAGGAAATTTCCCTTCAAATGACAATGCTTAAATCAAAATTGTTGTGCCTATTTACAATCACTTTGATTAACTTTACCTTATAAATAATTTAAAGTATTGCAAACATATAGAATAGTTAGTCTACACTTATAGCAAAGATGTGTGGATATTTTACATGACAGTCCAAATTTTCTTTTAAATTTCACGCCAATTTTTCAATCTGAATTTGAGGTTGAAATTTTATTGGGCAGTTGCAATAGTGGAGCCCACATTTTTATTTTGTTGGAAGTCTAATAAAATAAAACTCCTCATTTAAATAACACATTCTCTCATTATTTACCACTTTTTTATTGAAATTTATGGACCACTTAAATGCCTTTTTGAGTAAACTATGAAAAAATCTATAAAAGTCCACATTCTTAATCTTAGAAAAATTTAGACTTTCTCTATATGAATAGAATGGAGTAATTTTTTTTTTAATATTTGATAAGACATAATACATGAAACTAGGCACTTATAATACATTAGTTTGACATTAAGATTTTATTTATATAGAAAAAGTCAAAATTTCTCTAGGATTAAGGAAGTGGTATTTTTATGGATTTCTTCCTAATTTACCCTTGAAAAGATATTAAGGTGCTTCCCAATTTTCAATAAAAGGTGATAAATGATGAAAGAGAGGATATGTTACTTAAATAAGGCATTTTATTTGTTTAGACTCCCAATAATAAAAAAATAGGCTGTTTAATTGCAATTGCGCATAAAGTTTCAATATCAAATTTGGATTGAAAAAGTTGACATGAAAATTGAAAGAAAGTTAGGAGCCAAAATTTTCAACCTCAAATTCTTTATTTTGCTTCTCCAAATTTGCACGTAAAAAAATAAAATTTGGAGCCAAATTTTTCAAAGCTAAATTCATTTAAATAGGAATGAATTCACAACTCTAATTTAATCCACAAACGTCATGGACAGAGTTTTTCCTTTTGTTTTGAATATAGTCCCTCAAGACTTGCTTGCAACTTCAGAAAATATGCTCATACTTAACAATCAACCCTTGGACTTGATATCCTTGTCATCCACCGAATAACTGCCTTCTGTAGAATCTGAAACCACACAACCACCAATTAACGTTCCAGAAGATGCTCGAAAAGGAAACAAAAGGAAAAACATCATTGAAGATGTAAAAAATATAGTTTGTATATTGTTGTGTTCTAAAACTGAGAAGGGTCAGTCAAATGCTCGCAGTATTCGTAAAGTTGCAGACAGTTTATCTATATCTATTAAGTCAATTCATATAATTTGGTAATGCAAAAAATGGAACGTTAATTAGAGTAGATATAAATAGGGACAACTATTTTTATTTAAGCACCGCCATTTGGAAGGAAATTTCACTTTGTTGAGGATTTCTTATAGTTGTGAGTAATTTCACTGTATGTGCACAGTTAAATGTTAAGCATAAGTTTCTCGGTGAAATTTAATTCTTGCGCATAATGTGCTTGAATCTCACATTTTCATAATGCACAGTTCAATCAATTTTAAACATTACATGCCAACCACAATAATGTCTGATACTTTCTTGAAATACTCCCAAAGTCAATATTTAATTTATAAACAAAAGCAAAGGCATATTAGACTTTTTGTTTTGACATTAGTCCCAAAGTTATCATATTAGGAAAATTTCTATGTATAAATAGAACGTTCAAAAAGGAAATTTTCTCAATATAAATAGAACAGAGGAAGTACTAAATAAATATAAAAAAAATGAAAATAGCTTATTTTTCATAGATATTAATATAAGTATACGATGTCCCAACAACTTAAAGGTAACAATACCTGGCGATTCTTTCTCAAAGTCTAAGTAGTATAAAGAGAGAAAAGTTGATAGAGTTATATTAGTTGTATTATCAATACTTAGAAAAATAAATTATTTATTAATTAACTAAAATGATAACTAAAGAATTATTATAAAAATCTATTTTACATATTAAAACCATAAATGAGTTTATTATATTTTTTCAAAAAAAATTATTATACATATTTTTACTGATTGTTAAGTTTTCTACAAAACTCCATCATTTTAAATTATTTTTATAAATTTATAAGTAAAATTTTATATATGCGTGTGATTGTAACGATAACGGAAATGATACTTGTGAACCCTCCCCCGAAGGCAAAATTATGCTAGAACGAGATATGCTCACGTGTGTGTTTTATGAAGTCGCCACCTAGTTTATTTTTATAAGGGAAAACTAAGAAAGAACCCTAAATGACTCCAATTTTAATTAACCGAAGTCTAGATTAATTACCCCAAAGTTTAAGGCACAATCTACGAACCCAAGGTGGATCCCGAGACTATGTCATGCTGATTAACTAACCTAAGTGTAAATGCCCTGCAAGGTAAATTGATTGCAATTGGACCAATAAAGTGTTTGGTGATTTCGACTTGCCGCTCGGGGTTGAATCCCGAACGTGCCTACGTACTCTCGTTTGAATGAGAGATCAAAGCCGACGTAGTTCGATAAAGCCTATTCAAAGGCATTTTGAAGGGGTATGCTTCATGCATGAGTGTGTGCATGCTTCGTAGAGATGGCCATATTACGGTTCCGGGAACCGGAACCTTCGGTTCGAACCGGTCCGGAACCGAAACCAGAACCGGTGAGAACCGGAACCGGACGAAACCGGAACCGGAACTGGAGAATTTGGGTTCGGTTCCGGTTCCAAATTTTCTGGAACCCGAACCGGCGGTTCCAGAGAACCGGTCGGAACCGGACTGGAACCGCCGGTTCCCCGGCCGGTTAGAACCGCCGGTTCGAACCGGCGGTTCTAGCCAAACTGTCAGGTTTTTCTTTTTTTTTTAATTTTTGTTGTGAAATCTCTTAATTATGTTCAAGTATTTAAAAAAATAAATTTAATTGAAGTATTTTTTAATTTTTTAGGTGTATCTTTTAATTTTTTATGTTCAAATATATATATTTTTTTAAACCGGTCTTTAAAATTTAAAATTATGTTCAAACCTTTTTTAAAAACAAAAATAAAATTCAGTTGAAAATTTTTTTAAAAAAAAAATAATTATGTTCAAGTCTTTAAAAAAAAATAAATTTAATTGAAGTATTTTTAAATTTTTTAGGTGTATCTTTTAATTTTTTATGTTCAAATATATATATTTTTTAAAAATCGGTCTTCAAAATTTAAAATTTAAAATTTAAAATTATGCGATTCGCCGGAAAACCGATCGGAACCGTCGATTTTGTAACCGGATCGAAACCGGAACCGGACCTTTTCGGTTCGGTTCCGGTTCCAGTTTTTCTGGAACCGGAACCCGCCGGTTCCGGAACCCGTGGCCATGCCTAATGCTTCATGCATTTTGTTTAGGCATTTGTTGCCAAAGGTTGATTGATTTGTTGTTTTAGGCATTTGTTGCCAAAAGGTGTTTGATTGGGCAATTTATTGCCAAAGATTGGTTAGGCGATTTGTCGCCAGAGTGATTGATTATGGGCATTTGTGTCAAAGGGGTTTTGTTGGGCGATTTGTCGCCAAAATGATTAGGCATTCGTGCCAAAAAATGATTAATTTAGGCAATTTATTGCCAAAGAAAAGTGATATTTGGGCGATTTATCGCCAAAAAAAAAAGTTGATTGATTAGTTGAGGCAATTTATTACCAAAACGTCGATTCAAGCAATTTGTCGCTAAAAAGTGGTTATTTGAATTATAGGCAATTTGTTGCCAAAAGCGATTGATTAAACCGTAGGCATTTGTTGCCAAAACGTGATTGATTAAACTGTAGGCAATTTGTTGCCAAAAACGTGATTGATTAAGGCTTTTAGCCACAATTATTGATTAATTGGACTTTAGCCGAGCTGTTCGAAATAAAGGCAATTACACCGTAGTTATTAATTAACTAGGCACTTTAGCCAATATGTCGGAGTTAAGCATTATACCACGATTATTGATTAACCGGGCATTTTAGCCTAAACTTATTTACTTAAGGCAGTTTGCTGCCAAAATGACGATTGTGTGAATGCAGTTTTTTAATTAGAATTTAGAGTAGAAGAAAATATGCACAAAATGCTGAAATTAAATGGGCAGAGTTTCGTTATTACCTGAGTTAATCGGCGGCCGCTTCTTAGCTTCAGTTTGAAATTCCAGATTAAGCTCCTCGTTTGGGGAATACTAATTAAAATTAATTCAATTAAGTGACCAAATATCACAACAGCAGAGTAATAAAAGCCTAACTAAATGCAGAAAAGCAGTAGAAGAACCGCAAGGAGCGTGGGAGAGAAGAGAGCGTCCGTCAACACAGACCGAGTGAGTCAAACTGTCGATTCGGGGCTGTATTTATAGGAAAAAAATCAGGCTAGAGGGCGGCTGCACACCCTATCCTGTCCACTCGCTAGTTTTTCGTTCCAAAGGCTTTTCGGAAGTTTCGTACCTCCAAAAAATATTCCGGGACCAGTTCCGCATCCTCGTAATTTTCCGGACGTTTCAAGTACCATTGGCATACTTTCGATGAACTTTCCGAATGGCCTTCGGTCCGGCCAGACTGTTGCAGTCCGGGAAACAGGCTTTTGAGCCTCAAAATTTGAGTATTCACATACTTTAGATAAGAAAAAAAAAGATAGTAATAAAAAAAAGTCGAAAACTGGATATTAGGTCTATTCAATTTTCAATTTTCGTTTTGAATTGGTTTTAAACCTTTCGACTTAGATGTCAAACTAAATCGGATTGTAGTTGTAATTGATACAGTATGGTTTCAGTTTTAAATTTCTAATCCGTTTCTCATTTCCAAATATGATTTCCAAAATTTGAAGGGTGGTTTAACTTTCACATGTTTTTTTTGACAAAAAGGT
>NC_143153.1:8971476-9010343 GCF_041381405.1 Jatropha curcas
GCAGGGCGCAGGCCCCTCGCGCGCTTGGCGCCAGGACTCGCGCGCGGTGGGGCGGCAGCTATCGCCCAGTTTGGGCGGTGCTGCCGCCAGGGCCTGGCGGCCGGTGTGGCCACCGTGCCTCGTTCCGAGGGCCTTTTTGGGAGTTCCGGACCTCCGAAAAATATTCCGGGACCTATTCCGCGATCCTCGCGATATTCCGGACGTTTTAAGTACCATATTGACATATTTTCGGTGAACTTCCGAAATAGCCTCCGGTCCGGCCGGACTGTTTGCACAGTTGCTGCAGCAAAGTCAAAGTTACCAAGTCAAAGTCAAAGTCAAACTAATTGGCATGGCACTGTAGCAGCGTGTTTTCCTCCATTTAAAGAGTTTCACATGCCATCAACAACATGAGAAGCCTCAAAATTTGAGTATTCACAGTTGTCATCCAATTTGTGGAAATGACTGCTTCTTTAACTTGCTTTTTCAAAATGTGAGCAGCCGCTTGGTCTTTGTCCTTATGGCTGAAATGATTTGTCATCTACCCTTGATGGGCTTGAATTTAACGGAGAGCTTGCAGTTGACCTGTTTTTTGACAACTTGATTTCCTGTAGCTTTGTCCTTGATTTCTTTCTTTGGTTCAGAAGTTCCTTTTGACTCATTTTTTTTCTTCGCTTGCTTAGAAGCAGCCTCTCCATAAAGAATTTCGAGGCAACTTGATTCTAGGATGACTTGAGTAGTAGTGTATGGATAGCATTGCGACTTCGTGCAATTCCAAACATAGCTTCTTTATTCTGTCGGAGCATCTTCCATTCCCGGGTTTTCGGAGAAACCATTCTGGCCCTAACCCCTTCAATTGGCTTTGCCTCGGTACTGCTTGAAGTCTTGCGTACCCTTTGCTGGATCCTTTCCATGATTACCCTTCAAAACTTCCCCTTTGATGGTGCTTCTTAGGATGCCCCCCAGCTTTAATTGATGCAGAGCAAATGAAAGGATGAATGCATTTTTCTTTGCCAATTTTTATTATCTTCTTCTTTTTTTGTTTTTTTTTTTTTGTCATCATTTTTTTTTTCAATTTTTTTATTATTATTATTTTTTTTTTGATTTTTTTTTGTGCTTTCACAGGAAAGAATATGGAAAGAGTATAAACATGATTGGAACGTAAACTGATCCCTTTTTATTGATAAGACAAAATTTGTGTACAAAAGACACTTAGACTTACAAATTTGAATTGAATGAAAACTTGAATGGGAATGAAAATGAGACGAAAAAAGAACTAGACCCTAAAAGATAGACTCTAGGTGGGCTGTGATGGACTAGGATTGAATTGACTATAGTGACTTTGTTCTTCTCGATGCTTCAATCGATCAGACATGTTGTTGTTGGTCTTGAACAATTCCTTTGTTCTTTTGGAGGTTTGATATCAATCTTCTCAGACACAAACTTCATTCATTTCTAAGAAAAGTTCAAAAGGATCGAACGATTCTTGTTCAGCAAAAATTTTTTTTTTTGCATTAATCCCATGGTTAGGCAAGGGATTGGTTGATGTCCAGCTTGCTTTTGGGGATGATGGACCCATTGTCAACTAGGTCTTGTAGACGGTTTTTCAAAGTCCAGCATGATTCGGTCTTATGCCCATGTCCTTGATGGTACTCACAGTGTTCATTCGGTCTTATACCCATTCGGGCGACAGGCCCGCGCGCGCTGGGCGTCAAGCCCCGCGCGCGCTGGGCGGCAGGCCTCGCCCGCGCTGGGCGGCTGCTGCCGCCGTTCCCGGCGGCTGCTGCCGTCGTGCCCGGCGGCCGGCGCCGCCGTGGCCGGTGTGGACACCGTGCCTCGTTCCGAGGGCCTTTTTGGGAGTTCCGGACCTCCGAAAAATATTCCGGGACCTATTCCGCGATCCTCGCGATATTCCGGACGTTTTAAGTACCATATTGACATATTTTCGGTGAACTTCCGAAATAGCCTCCGGTCCGGCCAGACTGTTTGCACAGTTGCTGCAGCAAAGTCAAAGTTACTGTAGCAAAGTCAAACTAATTGGCATGGCACTGTAGCAGCGTGTTTTCCTCCATTTAAAGAGTTTCACATGCCACCAACAACATGAGAAGCCTCAAAATTTGAGTATTCACAGTTGCCCCCTACTAGCTATCATAAAAATGATTTATGAGAGCCAGTGGTTGTCTGATGGAGCAAATTTTGAAGGCGAAAACTCGGACCTTGGGCCAAATTGGGATTGTGGGGCCTTGGTCTGAGTTGTGAATTTTCGGACCCTAGGCCGAGTTTTGAATTTCGGGCCTCTGTGGCCTGAATGTGAATTTTCGGGCCTCTGGGCCTGAATTGTGATTTTCGGGCCTCTGGGGCTGAATTGTGATTTTTGGGCCTCTGGGCCTGATTGTGATTTTCGGGCCTCTGGGCCTGAATTGTGATTTTTCGGGCCTCTGGGGCCTGAATGTGATTTTTCGGGCCTCTGGGCCTGAATGTGATTTTTCGGGCCTCTGGGGCCTGAATGTGATTTTTGGGCCTGATTGTGATTTTCGGGCCTTTGGCCTGATGTGATTTTTCGGGCCACTTGGCCTGAATGTGATTTTTCGGGCCTTTGGCCTGAATGTGATTTTTCGGGCCTCTGGGGCCTGAATTGTGATTTTCGGGCCTGATGTGATTTTCGGGCCTTGGCCTGATTGTGATTTTCGGGCCTTTGGCCTGAATGTGATTTTTCGGGCCTTGGGCCTGAATGTGATTTTTCGGGCCTCTGGGCCTGAATTGTGATTTTTCGGGCCTCTGGGGCCTGAATGTGATTTTTCGGGCCTCTGGGGCCTGAATGTGATTTTTCGGGCCTCTGGGCCTGAATTGTGATTTTTCGGGCCTCTGGGCCTGAATTGTGATTTTCGGGCCTCTGGGCCTGAATGTGATTTTTCGGGCCTCTGGGGCCTGAATGTGATTTTTCGGGCCTCTGGGCCTGAATGTGATTTTCGGGCCTCTGGGCCTGAATGTGATTTTTCGGGCCTCTGGGCCTGAATTGTGATTTTTCGGGCCTCTGGCCTGAATGTGATTTTTCGGGCCTCTGGGCCTGAATTGTGATTTTCGGGCCTCTGGGGCCTGAATGTGATTTTTCGGGCCTCTGGGGCCTGATTGTGAATTTTGTGGGGGCCGTTGCGCATTATTCGGCGGCTGCTGCCGCCGTTATTCGGTGGCAATTGGCGGCGCTGCGCTTCGCGGCTGCTGCCGCCTTATTCGGTGCATTTTTCTATAAAACTTGTTTTGTTGGTTTCTTCACTCATTCCTTTCTTTTCTCTCTTCTCTTTTTCTCTGTTTATCTTTTCCAAAGAATGAATCCTTCTTTCAATCATAGCATGCACAGCTGGGCTAGGAGTCTCTCCAAAGTTGAAAAGATCAACTTGAAGAGGTATGGCCTCTCCTATCATTACCCTTAGGGGGGTAGTGATCGACTGGAACTTTTTATGGGCCTGTATCAGATTCTGGGACCCTGAGGCCCACGTTTTTCGGTTCGGGCCATGATGGAGGAGATGTGTCCTCTTTTTGAGGAATTTTGTGCTATCATAGGGTGCGATCCCAATGCCCCATTGGTCAGGCACGAAGTCAAGATTGGGTATGTTCGGTCGTTTGAAAACCTGTTTCAGTTCAGTCGACCTCAAGCTAGGGCTATGATTGTTGGTGATCAGAAAGCAATTCTGCTGCCTCTGATTGATGAATTTTCAGAGGTCCGTTCAGATGACCCAGACCGGATGAGGGCTGAGGATGCGGGCCTTGGTTTTTTTGCTTATTAGCTGGTTTCTTGTTTAACAAGGACCCAGGCTTCGGGGACTTGCGACTCTGTCCTATGGTTCGGCAGATGGAGGACATGGGTTGCATTGGTGGCATTGTGCTGGCAGAAACCATCAGGAGCCTTGACAGAGTTGCTCTAGGCTTCGAGGACTGGACAGTTTCCCCGATTATACTCCAGGTATTTTCCTCTCATCTTTTTTTTTTTTTTTTTTTTTTTTTTGGTTCATCCCTTTGTAATAGAAAGGATCCATTACCCAGGTTTGGTTGAAGGACCACCTTCAAGTGGTTGCTGCTCCTACCCGTTTGCCTTACAACCCTTCTCAGTATCGTATGCGGAGGATTCTGATCACATACCCGTCTGCTGATGCATGGACTTCATGGCTAATGGAATTGGGTCCAAATGAGGTGCAGTGGTTTGTACCCTGGTATGACATCATCCGCTTTATCCAGGTTAGCTTTCGTCATACTCAGGTTTACCTTTTAGGCCTTACACATTGTACCTGGTACTGCACTTCGCGCGTTTTGAGGCAGATGGGGATAGATCAAACTGTTCCGATTATGGGTGATTCTTTAGCTGATTCAGCCATCACTCCGGGAGTTACCCGAGCCGTTCTTAGGGCATGGGTTAGAGACCATCACATGGTTAGGCCCTTACCTAATCCTGCTGGTATTCATACTTCTCCTGAATATCGGACCTGGTTCATGACCGTTGTCTGGCCAGTGGAAAAGCCAAGGAGGAACGCATTGCTGAGTGCACTCGAGGGTTGGACTCAGGCTGACGCTGGTGATGGGATTAGGACTGATGAGGAGATCATGTTGGCTCCTCGGACAGGCGAGGCTGGAGGGAGTTCAACAACTGGGGATGACTCGGAGGACGTTGCCCCACGGAGGCGACGGGGTACCTAGACTCTAATAGGCTTTTGGACTTTTTTTTTGGTGTTTTGGCTTTGTTTGAACTCTTTTGTCTTTTGTTGGGACTTTGGTTGGATTTTGGGTGTTATTTGGAATTTTGGATGTATGTTCCTTTGGATTTGGACTTTATTATTTATTTTTCTTGGTCTCTTTAGTTTTCTGCTTGACTTTGGACTGTTTGACTTTATTGCTTTCAATTGGGCATGTCATTAAGCTTTCCAAGCATTTTCCAACTTCATTTATTCAAGCTCTGATTTTTGCCTAACGCCCTTTCGGGTTTTCAACTTAGCGAGCTACCCATTTTTGCCTAAGCCGCCCTTTTCGGGTTTTCAACTTAGCGGGCCCCGATTTTTGCCTAAGCCGCCCTTTCGGGTTTTCGACTTAGCGGGTTTTTTTTTTTTTTATTATTATTTTTTTATTATTAGCAAAGAAGAAAGAACGATGAAATGATGATTTTTATTAATGTTTAGACCGTGCCCAAACAGGGCTGCCTACACATCTCCGATATATAATTTCTTTTTTTTTTCGAAGAGAATCAGGTCTAATGTAGTTCGTTTTACATTATGCAATGCTTATACAAAATATCTCTTTAACTGATCTAAATTACATGGATTTGCAAATTCTAAACCATCCAAATCAGTCAAGATGACGGCTCCGCCGGACAATGCTTTCTTCAACACATAGGGGCCAGCCCAATGAGGACGAAACTTCCCACGTGGATCTTGAATTGGCTGTCTAATTTCCTTCAGAACCAAACAACCTTCTTCGAGTTTTCGGTCTTTGACCTTCTTGTTAAAATGTCGTGCCATTCTTCTCTGGTAGACTTGAGTTTGGTGGATTGCTTGCAACCGCTTTTCATCCATACCCAAAAGTTGCAAATGATAATTCTTCGCCCAATCTGCTTCGCTGATCTGGCTCTCCTGGATAATCCTTGCCGACTGAACTTCTAGCTCAATAGGCAATACTGCTTCCATACCGTATACCAACGAATACGGAGTTGCTCCGGTGGGCATTCTAATCGAAGTCCTATATCCCCATAAGGCATTTGATAGCTGTTCATGCCAAGCTTTATGCTTTTTAACTGTCTTCTGCAAAATGACTTTTATAGCCTTATTTGCAGCTTCTACAGCCCCATTCGTTTGTGGACGATAGGGCGAGGATTTATGGTGCCGAATTTTCGTTTCTTTCAACAAATTAGAAAATTCGCTCTGAAAGTGAGACCCGTTATCCGTAATGATCTCGAATGGTGTTCCGTACCGACAAAGGATGTTAGTACGAACAAACTGTGCTGCCTTCTTGGCATTTAAAGCCGAATAAGAAGCTGCTTCGATCCATTTAGTGAAATAATCTACAGCAACCAGGATGAATTGATGATCGTTAGAAGCCTTCGGGTGGATTTTTCCGATCACGTCTATGCCCCAAGTTGCGAAAGGCCATGGTGAGGTGATAGGATTCAAATTGACTGGAGGCTGCTTTTGCAGCTTAGCGAAAATTTGACATTCGTGGCACTTCTGCGCGTGCCTCACGCAATCTGCATTCATGGTTGACCAGTAATAACCCAGGTTCACAATTTTTCGAGCCAAGGCTATCCCGTGCATGTGTGGACCAGATTCCCCATTATGTAAGGAATCCATGATGGTTTGAGCTTCTCCCTCATCAACGCACCTTAGGTGCAGCCCATTCCAACTTCTTTTGTACAGAATTCCCCCAGTAAGGAAATATCCGGATGCTAGTTGTCTCAATGTCCGTTGATCAGTTTTGGTAGATCCCTCCGGGTAGGCTTCATTCTGAAGATAATTCTGTATATCCCAATACCAGGGCTTGTCATCGACCAAATTCATGATATGTGCTGGCTGTTTCTGTAGCTGCACTGTCAGAGGTCGAACGACTCGGTCTCCTTCTACATTGACCATGGAGGCTAAAGTAGCCAGAGCATCTGCGAACTGATTTTTGGCTCGCGGCAAGTAGTGGAAGGATAAATCCTCAAATTGCTGAGCCAATTCGTCCAAGCGTCGTAGGTAAGGAACCAAACGCTCTTCTTTAATTTTCCATTTTCTTAGAGCTTGAGAGACTATCAGATTGGAATCTCCAAAAACCCTAAGGATTTGTATTTCTTTCTCCAGGGCCACTTCTAACCCCTTGATGCAAGCTTCATACTCGGCTTCATTGTTGGTACAGTCGAAATCTAATTTGACAGCGATTGGAATGTATTCTCCACAAGGAGTTTTGAATATGACTCCAACCCCATTTCCATGGTAGTTCGAAGCTCCATCGAAGTACATTTCCCAGACTTCACTTTCCAAGTTCACCAAGTCTTCATCAGGAAATTCTACCTCCGGCATTTGGTCTTCGATCGGTAATTCTGCTAGTTGATCAGCCAAGGCTCCGCCTTTCACCGCCTTTCGTTGTACAAATTTTAAATCATAAGCTGCGAGCACCGACACCCACTTAGCCATTTTACAGTCAAGAACCGGCCTCTCCATAAGGAATTTCAAGGGGTTCGATTCAGAAATGACGTAGGTGGTGTAAGATGAGAGGTAGTGCTGCAGCTTTGTACAGGCCCATACTAGAGCCAAACACAACTTCTCTATCTTATTGTATTTTAGCTCATATTCTAGCATCCTCTTGCTAAGGTAATACACGGCATTTTCTACCCTCGTATCTTCTGCTTGTTGAGCTAGCATTGCACCCATCGCTTCTTCTGTCACTGATAGGTACAACAGCAAAGGCTTTCTTAGCCTTGGTGGCTGTAAAACTGGTGGGGATAACAGATATTGCTTGACTTGGTCGAAAGCTTTCTGACAATCCTCATTCCATTTTACGGCTACTCCTTTCCTGAGCAATTTGAAGATCGGACCACAAGTATTAGCCAATTGATTGATGAACCGGCTGATGTACTGTAGCCTTCCTAGGAAACCCCGAACTTCCTTTTCCGTCCTCGGTGCTGGTATTTCCATAACGGCTTTGGCTTTTGAAGGATCAATTTCTATGCCCTTCCGACTGACCATATGCCCCAGAAATACTCCGGATGTAACTCCAAACAGACATTTTGCCGGGTTGAGTTTTAAATTGTACTTTCGAAGTCTAAGGAAGAACTTCTCAAGCGCTGTTGTATGTTCTTCAGCTGTTTTTGATTTAACAACCATATCGTCCACGTACACTTCTACTTCTTCGTGAATCATGTCATGGAAGATGGTCGTCGACATTCTTTGATAGGTTGCCCCGGCATTTTTGAGCCCAAAAGGCATGACCCTGTAGCAGTAGGTTCCCCACTCCGTGATGAATGCCGTTTTCTCTTTGTCTGGCACATGCATCATTATTTGGTTGTACCCGACAGCAAGATTGGTCAAGGAGACCATCTCATGTCCCGCCATTCGGTCTACCAACAAGTCGATATGCGGCAGGGGGAAGTCGTCCTTCGGACATGCTCTATTCAAATCCCGATAGTCCACACATATTCTGACTTTGCCATCTTTCTTCGGCACTGGCACAATATTTGCTAACCATGTCGGGTAGGCAATGGGTTCTATGAATCTGTTCTCCAGTTGCTTGGCTACCTCCTCCTTGATTTTCAAGGACCATTCGGTCTTCAGCCTTCTTAGCTTCTGCTTCACTGGCTTAGCCTCGGGATATACTGGAATCTTGTGCACCACTATTGCTGGGTCAATTCCCGTGATGTCACTTGCCTTCCACATGAAACAATCGGCAAACTTCCTCAAGCATTCACTGACCTGTCCCTTGTTCACACAGTCAAATGCAATGTATGTATGTTCATTTTCTTCTTTGCCAATTATTATTTTTTCTTTTTCATTTTTTTATTTCATTTATTTCTTTTTCATTATTTTTGCTTGGAAATGCTTGGAAGCCTTTATTGATAATGACGAAATCGTCTTCAAAAAGTACATCAAATTTGAAATCTGGATTTTCAAAATCCGACACAGACGACTTAGGAATGGAACTGGACTCTGACTCAGTTTCAGACTTGGGTCAGACTCGGACTCAATACAGGACTTGATCACATATTTTGACTCTAGGTTTGACTCGGGAGGGGGTTTATCAGCAGCGCGCTCCTCCTCGGCGTACCAGTTGGTGAGAGGTCCTTCATTTGGCTTGATCAGGCTCAGCAGATCTTGGTCCCCATCATTTCCTGTGATAACTGCAATCTCGTCAAGGAGACTAGGTTGCATGAAGTCTTCCACTTCGAGCTCGGTTGTTACCTCTTCGGATAAGTCATTCAAGTGCAGGACACAGGTGTCATTCATTTCTAGGAATAGCTCGAAAGGATCGATCAATTCCTGGTCAGAAATAATAGCATTTACCCCGTGATTTGGTAAGGGATTAGTGCTAATGTTTGACTCACTTCTTGGGATGATTGAACCATCGTCTACCAGGTCTTGGATGCGGTTCTTAAGCGTCCAGCACGCTTCAGTCTCGTGCCCATGACCTTGATGATATTCACAGTATTCATTGGTTCGGTAGTTTCTTGGTAAAGGGTAGGGTGGCGGCCTTGCTTCCAAGGGCTTGATGTAGTTGGCCTTGATAGCCTCTCGGAAAACCAAAAGGATTGGCATCCCAAGATCAGTATATGTCCTTCTTGACCGATTGCCATTTCTCATATTGCCCACACGTAAAGGATTCGTGGGGGTGATGCTTGCCATTTCACGGACTTTGCCAGCTTGGCTAGGCTTCTCGTATTTTGAGGAACCCGAGTCTTCTTTCAGTTGCCCCATTTGAATTAAATCCTCTACCTTTGTAGCAGTGGCAATGAGTGACTGGAAGGTTGGTAAGTATTGGGTTTGTAACTGTTGTTGGTAGACAGGCTGCAGGTTCTTTATGATTATGTCTACCTGTTCTTGTTCAGAAGGCCGGTTGATCATTTGAGCGACCTTGGTCCTTTTCCTCATAAGGAACGAGGGAAAAGGTTCATTGTTTTTCTGTTTGGTGGTGTCCAGTTTTTTTCTCATTTTCTGAGCTTCTGGCTCAGAAGTAGACATGTCATCCAGGTTAAGGGTAGGATTTGTCGGTTCTGCGGCAGGTCCTTGATTGGAAGCAGCAGGTCCACTTCCCTCACCGAAAGCCCCACTTCCATTACCATTACCCAATTCAGCTATCAGGGCAATCCTTTGGGCAGCCAATGCCTCATTCATTCTGGCCTCCATTCTGGCCTCGAGTTGTTCTATAAGGTTTTTGATGTCAGAAAGTGATGCCATTGGTGCAGTTGAGATTGGTGAGGTCGGTGATAGCACAGTAGGTGTGGTTGGCACTAATGTTGGCACTTGAACAGGGGGTACCTGTAAGTATGAGGGTAACTGGATTAAGGGTATAGTAGTATCAGGGTAGCTGATATGAGAGAGAATGACTCTTTGTCCAACTGTGCATGACTGACAAACAGAAGGATATTTTTGTGTCCCTCCACTCTCTTCTCTCTTTTTTTTTTTTTTAATGCTTATGGCATGTCATGAATGCGCACAACAACACGTCATAATTTATTTTAATGAGGTGATTCGTACCATTGGGTGCATATAGTCCTAAAGGATAGGTTCTATAGGCTATGACACAAATAGAGAATTGGCTTATTAAGGGACCCTTGAACCTTGAGCATGGATATACCTAACCACATGTGAAATAAAGAGTTTCGCGTGGGTCCAACGGTACGCATACTCATGGGCCACCTCCAAAAGGATTAGAGATGGTTTGCGGTAACAGGGAGGACGCTTTGGCTGTCCGTCGGCATAATCAAAGAGACCTGCCGATCAGCGCTACTTGCTATCCAGACTCATAAATTTGAACAGAAGAGAAGAAATTCATTTGAAGTTCATTTTTTATGCAATGGAGAAAAAGATTCTCAATCGTGCAAATAAATCAACAAGTTTTAATGTCTTAATTAAATTTTTCAATTAAGTTCAAATTTCCTCATCAAGTATTCTTAAGGAAAGAACACTTGATTCGTGCTAAGATACCCTGCAAAACAAAGCATTGTAAAATAATACCCTAAAGAAGGGCGGGTTAGTTTACACAACAATCGTAGTCCACTGTATGCAAAATGATTACATAATTCCCCAGCAGAGTCGCCAAACTGTGAACCCCTTCCCCAAATGTCATAGGCATGTGATGCATATGATGAATGAGAAGAAATACACGTGATGTGTGTGAGTCGCCACCTTGTTTAATTATTTAAGGGTAAACTAGGAAAAAACCCTAAGTGACTCCATTTTTAATTAACCTAGTTACTAGATTAATTATCCCAATGATTAAGGCACAATCTACGAACCCGAGATGGATCCCAAGACTATGTCATGCCGATAAACTAATCGATGAATGAATGCTTTGCAAGGTAAATGATGGATTAATGAAATGTTTGAGTGATTTTGACTTGCCACCCGGGGTGAAATCCCGAACGTGCCTACGTACTTTCGTTTGAATGGAAGATCAAAGTCAACGTAGTTCGATAGGCCTTGTTTCAAGGGCTTTGAAGGTGTATGCTTAATGCATGAGTGCGTGTGTGTATGCTCCGTGCATGTTTGTGTATGCTTTGTGCATGTTTGTGTATGCTTTGTGCATGAGTGTGTATGCTTTGTGCATGAGTGTGTGTATGCTTTGTGCATGTTTGTGTATGCTTTGTGCATGAGTGTGTGTATGCTTTGTGCATTTTGTTTAGGCATCTCGCCAAAGATTGATTAAGGCTTTTAGCCACAATTATTGATTAATTGGACTTAAGCCGGATTTGTTCGAAATAAGGCAATTGAACCGTAGTTATTAATTAACTAGGCTCTTTTAACCAATATTGTCGGATTTAAACTTTAATACCACGATTATTGATTAACCGGGCATTTAAGCTTAATCAAATTAATTAAGGCAGTTTATTTACCAAAAAAATGACGTGGATGCATTTATGCAATTGTAGAATTATTAAGAGTAGAAGAGAAATATGCATGAAGTGCTAAAATTAAATAGGCAGAGTTTTGTTTACATACCTGATTTAATCGACGACCGCTTCTTAACTCCAGATTAAGCTCCTCGCTTAGGAAATATTAATTAATTTTAATTCGTTTAATTTTAATGTCCAAATATCACAATAAAAATGCAATAAAAATTAAATTAAATGCAAAAAGCGGTAAAGAAAACGCAAGGAGCGTGAGAGGGAGAAGGATTCGTCCGTCAACACAGACAGGGGTACCAGAAAATGGCTGAAAATGGTCTATTTATAGGCCATTTTCGGGTCCAGGGCGGCAGGCCCAGCACACGCTGGGCGGGGGGGTGCCGCATGGGAGCGACGGGGAAGATGCCGCCCAGTCGGCTGGGGCGGCAAGGCCCCGCCTGGTCTGGGCGGCAGGGTGCAGCCAAGGGGCGGGGGGGGCCAGGCCCCGCATGAGAGGGGCGAAAGGCAACCGCGCGCGCTGGGAGGCTGGACTAGACAGAGATGCGAGCAGGCAAGCCCCGCCAGCGCGAGGCGACAGGCCTCGTCCGCGCGCGCTGGGCGGCAGGCCTCGCCCGCACTGCGCGCGGCAGGCCCCGCCCGCGCGGGGCGACAGGCACCGCGCGCGTTGGGCGGCAGGCCTCGCCCACGCTGGGCGGCAGGCCTTGCCCAGGAAGTGGGGCGGCAGGTGCCGCCCAGGCTGGGCGATTGCTGCCGCTGTGCCCGGCGGCCGGAGTCGCCGTGGCCGGTGTGGACACTGTGCCTCGCTCCGGGGGCCTTTTTGGGAGTTTCGGACCTCCGAAAAATATTCCGAGACCTGTTCCGCGATCCTCGCGATATTCCAGACGTTTTAAGTACCATATTGACATATTTTCGGTGAACTTTCGAAATAGCCTCCGGTCCGGCCGGACTGTTTGCAGTCCGGGAAAACAGGCTTTCTGAGCTTCAAAATTTGGGTATTCACAATTATTATTGTTTATTATTTATTTATTTATTTGCATTTGAGTTTGGATGTCTAATTGTGCATTGCATTACGATGTTTAATTGATTAATATGTCTGCATTTAATTGCAATGCTTGATTAGTTGTGATGTGACAATGCTTTGCCATGTTTGTGTGGGATTAGGATGAAGTGGGTCACCATGGGACTGTGAGGACGGTCTACGATACCGTCGGCCATGTATGGGGAGATCGGCGCCCCCGTGTGCACCTGATGATATGATATGAATGATATGGAAAACCACAGGGCAGCCTCCTAATGGTATGGAAAAGAAAAGAGAGAATGGAAAAACAATGAGAGGGCTGGTCAAGTAAGGATTAGACCGATCGACCATGTATGGGGGATCGGCTCCCTAGTGTACATGTTATGAGAGGATGGGCCATATGGGAGGACGGCTCATCGGGGGTTTCGGTGACGCCACAGACCAATTTCCACGTGATGTGATTATATGAAGATATTAATGATTGTGAGTGCTGGTGATATGCCATTTGTGTGACTGACTGCGTGAGCATATGACTAGTCAAATGACTAGATTGAGATATTTACACATTTGTGTGAATGCGTGTGTTATGCAATAATTATTACTCCTTAGAAAACTCACATGTCTTGTTTGATTTTTCAGGAAGTAAGTTTTTCTTTGATTCGATTTAGGTTATGTTTCTTCGGCGCAGGGCAATAGAGAAATTTTTCTAGTTCCATAATTATTTAACTATGTAATTATATGTATAAAAAGCTATGTATACCAAATAGTTAGTGATTCCGCAGTTGTAGGATTTACATACATTTAGTCGTGTATTAACATAGACGAAATAATTCTGTGAGCCCATATTAGAAATGTGATGTATTGTAAATTGGGCCCGAGCTATGGAATGTTGTAGAAGATAAACTTGGGCCGAGAAATAATAAAATCTTGAGGTTTATTTTTCATAATCATATGGGCTGAATGTTGAAATTTATACTGAGATAATAGATTCTAATGTTTCAGGTTTACTACGGGCCTCGGGAGCCTTAAGCTTACCTGGACCCTAGTGCCGGTCCGATCCATGGAAATAGGTTGTGACACCAACTCACTAGTTTATTGCTCTATAATGAAACTCACCCTTTTAATGAATCAAAATAACAGACAACCTACATTACTTATAACAATTAAATCAAAATTAAGAGTAATTAATATAACTATTAATGAGCTAGAGAATTTATTTTATTTAGTCAATATAAAAACACTTTTTTACTTAATATTGACTAAATTATCAAAAAGCTATAATATTATTCTATTCATTTTTGTATTACGAGTCAACTTTCACATTCTATAATTGATTATTTTTTAATAAGATTCAAAAATTATCATTTAGGTTAAATTAAAATAATATGTTCACATTGAGATTAAAAAATAATTGTTTAGATTAAGACAAAAATAATACTTTTTTTTTTGTTTGATTTAAAACAGTAATGTTCAAAATGTGGTAACACGTCAAATCCTGATTTAAAACAGTATTTTCTTTATGACTATTAACTAAGTTGAATCATTATTAAGATTGTGGGAAGAAATTAGGAATTCAATACAAAAAAAAGATGTGGTCCTTTGACTAATCATGTATCCTTAAATCAGAGGATAATTTACTGGTTTCATGTAGGAGGCTGTAATGGCCAACGAAGCATCAGTTAATGTAGGAGATGGAACTTAATTTCCCTTTCCTTTTTCTTACCAATAACAGTAACTGTCAGCATTGCCAATTGTCTCTACGCAGTCTATGTATGGGTTGGGGTCATCGAAGGATTGGCTTTGGCTACCTTCTGCTTTCCATGCATATAAGAGCCAACTTGTCACACATGATAAGATAATGACTCTTGTTTTTCTTTTTTTTCTTTTTTTTTTCCCATTAAATGCTTTGTGATATTTTATTGTTTTCATTTTATCTAATACTATTATTTAATCTGGATCAAATTTAATGATTTTAATAGAATTAAATTAATGATTTTACCAAATAAAATAAAATAAAATGTGATAGTAATCTGGATCATCTTATCTTTTTAAATAACTTTAACATTTGAACATTTTTATAGTGTTCGGTAATATATCGTTTGAATTAGTTGTTAGAAGGTAAGGTAGCATTTTATAAAAGGTCATCTCTATAACATTTAATTTTTTAGCGTCTTTTACAAAATTACTAAAACAGTTAACAATTAATTTTACGGAATACAACCTAAAATCATAATTAGTCATTCTCATGTACCAACTTTAACATTACATTCCATAAGTCAAGATTACTATTTACATATAAAAAACATGATTACTTAATTATGGGAATCTGGACCTACCAACCCTTTATATATATAGTACAACAGATTCTTAACCAGTAATAAACTTTTCAATAGCATTTAATTACAAAGCGAAATGGCAACCAATCTGAGCAATTTGAGCAAGTATTGTTACCCCATAAATCAAAATGCCTATGCACATATACCTCCGGTAATAACTGCAATAAAAACTCCTAAAATGAATAGAGAGCCCAAATTTTCATTGAAGGCACAAATTTCTCATCCTCCAGATGAGAGACGCTCTGCTAATTACCAACCATCTACTTGGAGCTATAGCTTTTTGCAGTCCTTAAAGAATGATAACGCAGTAAGTATAATACTTTCCTGAAATTTTCTTCCTTTTTTCCCTTGCGAGGACCTATTTTTAGATCCCTTCATCATATATATATAATTATGTGTATATAAGCTTGAAACAAGGATTAATTGCAGGATTTGTTGTATAAAGACAAGGCAAGAAAGCTAGAGGAGGAAGTGAGAAGTGTAATCAATGATGAAAGTAAGGAGTTTTTGACAATTCTTGAACTGATTGATGACATCCAAAGGTTGGGTTTGGAATATCTCTTCAAGAAAGACATAAAGAAAGTGATTGATAGATTCCAAGCTCTGGGAGGATGTAAAGTTATCTCCAATAAATCTCTTCATGTTATTGCTCTCAGCTTTAGACTCCTCAGACAACATGGTTATCAGGTTTTTCAAGGAACTTGTACAGTCGACTATAGTTAATTATTTTGTTAAAAATGAGAAGTCGAATGAAGATCGACACTGAATAAGGACAAAAAGAACTAGGATTCTTACGTTTTAATCAAAGGGCGGAGCCAGGATCTGAGGGCAAAATAATTTATAATCTAGTTAACAAAAACTATATAAAAGTTAAGGGGGCAAAGTGGTTGATGTTATGTCAAAATGTTAAATAGTTATGATTTTTTTACAGGAGAGGGGGGCAACTGCCAGCAAAGGAATAAGATATATTTGAATGCACGGGTTTATATAGGAAACTATATCATAAGTATTATCAAATAACTTGATATATTGGAAAACAAATCTCACTCACATATTGATTAATTGATGACCCAATACATAATTTAACTCTTGAACTATGACAAGAAAAAAAAAAAAAGCTCGTGACACCATAAACTTTAGAATCGACATTGTGGCACCTTAAATCTCACTTTTTGTAATAATCGCATACCTCCTTAATTACTAAAAAACGATAAGTTTTTTAGAGTTTTGGCTTATCTATAAAATATTGATTTGATATGTAGTTAATACAATATTTGAAACAATAATTTTTATATTTTTTAACTATTCATAAGTGTTTAATCAATCTAATTTTATAATTTGAAGTGTTCAATGAGATAAATAAAGTGATTCAATTTCAGTAGGCTTGACATTCTTCTTGGTTCATGTTTTCGTTCCAATTCAAACACTTTAAGTAGAGAAAGAAATAGTTTTACAGATAACCTAGCTAAAAAAGGAGGACTTCTTGTAGAATCTTTTTTGGCATGGTTATAATTATGTTTCAGTTTGGTGGCTTTGATCAGAGGAAAAGAGCTTCTTTAGTTTTTTGATATATGAGGGTTGGGTCATAATTAAATTTTGACTTTCATGGCTACTTTGATTTGATTTAGTTTTGGTTTTAAATTTATTCTTTCTTATTTCAAGAGAAACTTGTATTCTGTTATTGTATTCTCATCAAATATGTAGCTGTTACTCATTTTTTATATATAGGATTATTGCGCAACATCCAACATTATCAATACCCTTTAATTTCATTATTATATTATACGGTTAGTACTTGACTTACATAACTATAATGTATGATGCCTTTAGATGAATTCAGGAATTTCATGGACAAAGATGGTAATCTTGAAGAATGCTTCAAGAAGGATGAGAAAGGAATTCTGAGTCTATACGAGGCTTCATTTTTCTCCTTTGATAGAGAATCTCTATTAGACAAGGCAATGACACAAACAAGAACACATCTCAATAACCTTACTAATAGTAACTCAGACATTAGCCATGCTCTTGAGCTTCCGTTGCGCCAGCGAATGGTTTTGTCGGAAGCACGGTGGTATATTGAAGTATATGGTAAAAGGGAAGAAGCAAATCCGTTGTTGCTTGAACTTGGAAAGCTGAATTTTAATATGGTGCAATCTGTACTCCAAAGAGATCTTAAAGAAATGTCAAGGTAATAATTAAACAAACTATCCTCTTGCACGTTAGATGTGTCTTTATTTTTTTTTAGGTGTAACCTTCGATTTCACTCTGAATTTTTAGAGTGGTTGCAATTTCACTATAAATCAATTTTTGTAACCTAAATACCTTGAATTTATTAACTTAGTTGCAATTACACCCTAATTTTAATTAATATCCAACACATTATTTTTTCATTTTAAAATTGGTTCAATTTTAAAATCAAATACTCAATCTTGATTTTTTTATATTTATTATATGAATACTTGGATTTGATTTTATTATTTATTGTTTAAATAAATGAAGTCCATTATTTAAAATTATTTTAATCAAAATTCTAACCTCAGTTTACTTTTAGGTGTGCAATTGCAACATATCGATAAGTTTATGGCATTTTAATCACTTTTATGGTTCAATTGCACCTTAAAAGCAAATTAGAGTGTAATTGCAACTAGGTTGATAAGTTCAATGTGCCCAGGGTACAAAGATCGATTTATAGTGAAATTGCAACTACTCGAAAAGTTCAAAGTGAAATTAAAGGTTAGGCCTCTTTTTAGGAGCAAAGAAGAATTTTTTATTTATTTAAGAATTAAATAGAAAATAAAGACGCGTTTAAAAAAAACTCAACCAACCAAGTTACTACATTATCAGGCTTTCCCCAATATACCCTATCCTATGCTGGAAAGTTAAGTAAAAATCTGAACCCACACCCAATAGATAATCCAAGAGAAAAGAAACTACAGACAAACAAAAAATATAAAACAAAAAAAAAATATAAGTATATCATATGCAATTTTTATACTATGCAAAAAAGATATTGTACCTGTTATCCTTTTTCTTACTAAGGAATCAGCAAATGAGTTTCTTCCCGTCTTTATATGATAGACTAAACTTGAGATAATACATTAACTAAGGCATTAAATCTATTAAATTTTTTTCACCATTCCCATTTTCTTTTATTTTTGTTGATAACCTAGGTGGTAGCATTTCTTGAATCAGACTCAATGATCAAGAACAACTATTATATTGCGCTTCATAGAATACTTCTATCATTTAGGATGGCTAAAAGTTCAGCCTCAGTTTGAATCCATAACACCCACCAGTATGTATGTTAGATGTGTCTAGCCTAACCTTAACATGTACTTTTCTGTCTGTAACTAGGTGGTGGAACAATTTGGAACTAGCAAAAAATTTGAGGTTTAGTAGAGACAGAGTCATGTAGTGCTTCTTTTGGACCGTTGGAATGGCCTTTGAGCCACAATTTAGCAGATGTCGTAAAGGATTAACAGAAGTCACTTCATTCATTACCACCACTGATGATGTGTATGATATTTACGGCACTTTGGATGAATTGTAGCTGTTTACAGAAGCTGTTGAGAGGTTTGTCTACCATTTCTAATATTGACATCCATCCATTATCATATATTGTTAGATAACTTAATGTATAAATTTGAACCTGTACTTTAAGAGATTATCTTTGTAGTCTCTTTTGAACTTTGCGAGAACTCATTATGACCGTGCACTTTCACATTTCAATAATAACTGTCTCCCTCGTCAAAATGAGATGTGAAAGTATAGGGTTATGATTAAATCCTATAAAAGTATTTTATTTTGGCGAGTGGTATAATTATTGCTGGAAGTGTAGGGTTATGATTAAATTCACATTTCAATAACTTATTGCTTGGCTTTCTATTTTGTGATCGGAAAAAAGGAGGCAGATCGGCTTTGATTAGTCTTTGGATTAGCCAAATTTATTCCAAATTCATCTTTAATAAAATTAAATCTTTTTCCTGATAAAAAGAACAACATTAATTAAATTATACTAATCAGATACAAATATTGAATTATTTCTTTAGATGGGATGTCAATGCTGTGAAAGATCTTCCATATTACATGAAGTTAAGTTTCCTTGCTCTATATAATACTGTCAATGAGATGGCTTACAATACTCTCAAGGACAATGGAGAAATTATTATTCCTCACCTGGCCAAAGCAGTAAGTTCAATTTTGTTTTTAATTAATTATGAATTAAAGTTAATTACATAGCTAATATTAATTATTATATTGTTTATGAACTACTTCAGTGGGGTGATTCATGCAAAGCACTTTTGCAAGAAGCAAAGTGGGCCCACAACAAATCTACACCGTCATCTGAAGAATATATTGAAAATGGATGGCGATCTGTATCAGGAACCGTTATACTTATACATGCTTACTTTTTGTTGGATCAAAACAACTCAAAGGAAGCACTTCATTCCTTACTCAATTACGATCAAATCTTGCAATGACCATCCATTATTTTCAGACTTTGCAATGATCTGGCCACTTCATCGGTATGCATATATATATATATATATATATATATATAGAATTATAAGTTAATGGAGTCAAATATATATAGTTCTTGAATTTTTTTTTTTAGAATTATATAGTTTTTGAAAATCAATTTTCAATCTTTTCTATATTATTATTAATAGTTCCGCGCCAATCTTTAATTTTTTATAGAATGAATCATTCATATAATTCTGAAAATTGTTTAATAAAAGCATTCTTGAATCGAAAATTTTATGAGTATAATAACACATAATTGAAAAATATAGAATTAAAACAAAACTGAAAATCTTTAAAATCTAAAAAAGAGTTTTCTCTAATATATATATAAAATATAATATAATATAATATAATTATATATGTATAAAAAAAATTATTTGTGATACGTTTATGAAGTTATATAGATAATATGTAAACAAATATTAGAATTTAATGGGGTCAAATTAAATTTTTAATGGAATGATCTATAATATAAAATTTTAATATTTTCTTGTTCAACTCTTTACTTCTTCAGGATGAGTTAATTTCAGGTAAAACTGTAAATTCAATATCGTGTTATATGCATGAATATAGAGTTTTAGAGGAGGAAGCACAAGAACATATAAATAAATTGATAAAGAAGGCTTGGAAGAAAATAAATGAACGTGAAATTGGTGAGACCCAGTTTGCAAAGCCTTTCATTGAAGCAACTATTAATCTTGCACGGATTTCTCAATTCACATACCAACATGGAGATAGCCATGGAGCTCCCGATAGTAGATCAAAGAGAAGAGTTTTGTCATTGATTGTTGAGCCTATTTCTATAGATAAGTTTTATAGATGAATTTAGAACTTAATTATTTTAATTTAGTGACCAATCAAATAAAAATGGTCATTCAAATCAAATAGTTAGTTTATCATCTACGTGGCATAAATGATACTGTTCCTTTTTTTTCCCTTTTTTTTAAAGCTCAATTTATAGCTTTAGTTGATGGTTGAATTAATGTTTAATCACCAAGTTGTGTTACAGTTTGGTTGATATATAATTATTTTAATGAGTTGTTGGGTCTAGAATTGTTACGGGTCCATTGGGCTTGCATCTATTAGGGGTGCTTTGGATAGGTGGATAAACGGATCAATGCTTGTACAATTTGAGAATAAGAAGAGTTTAGAAAGGAAAAGTAAAGATGAGAATAAGAACTAATGTTTAAGCACCTCGCGGTTGCCTGGGACGAATCTCGATGCGCCATCTCGTTTTACGTGTCATCCGGACAGTTTTAGTAAAAACGTGCCACCTAAGCCCTAGAAAAGCGCCATCTCATCTCCCCATTTGCCCATAAATAGGGCAAGGGTTCAAGAGGTGAGGGAGAATGTTCTTGGATTAGAAGGGAAAACTATTGCATTTTTTTTCCTCATCTTTGATTTAAAGCTACATCTTATGATTATAGCTTGAATCTTGGGTATTATTCATAAGTTTTGACAAAAACTCCCTTGAACCTCGTGATTAAACATCAAAAAATTATTCTCATTAATCTAGACCTCGGATCATTCAACAAGCATCAAAGTTCTTGGATCTCATGATTCATTTCTACACCAATCTTTGGATTTTCTCCAAAATAAGGTAATCTACGATAGTTTTGATCTTATTTCTTCATATTTTTCCTTTTTCTAGTGCACAAGACACCTATTCTTTATTGGTTGTGAGGAAACTCGTGATCAACCAACTATTTCTAACTATGCAAGTAGTGGAGCACGCCAATTGTTGCAAGCCAAACAACTCTGCAGTATTTTTCTGGGTTTCCTGATTAGGGAAGATACGCAAGCCACTACGTGTGGCACATGCCCCTACTAGTGGCACATGGACCTTTATTTTAGCGACTTAGTATGTAAAGTTCAATAAAACGACTATGATTTCGAGATCCATTTGAGTTAAGCTTTAAGCATCTTTGCTTTTATTGTGTATCAGACTCATGTTGGCCCGAATAAATAAATAAACAACAAGAAATTGGTGGTGATAGGTATATTTGTTCATCATCTATGATGAGCATCAAAGTCTTGAACCATAATCTTATGTTAACTTTTAATGTTAATAGTTATTTGTGTTTTGCTTCTTTTAATATTTATTGCTTTTATATGAATTGGTTTGATGTAAGGGATTCATAATGAATCCTCCTAATTGCTTTGTGTAATAACTTATTGGGTTATGAAATTTTGATGGATTGATGGATAGATTGTAAAGTACATTATGAGTTGTAATTCTTTTCTCTTTTCTCCCTTTCTTTGCTTGTTTTTATTTTACGCTTTACTTAAATGTTATTGTTCATGATTGCCACATTTCAAAATTGCATTAAACTCATTTTTCACCTCAATTAAAATTAATCATATTATTAAGATTGTGAATGAGTGGACAACGAAGGAGTTTGATTTTCAACCGGGCTATCCTGGTGCCTAACACCTTCCCGACCCAACTCCCTTACCCAATCTCTGGTTAAAATTGGATTAGTCATTTTTTAAGAAATGGCTAGTTCATAAATTTTTTTCCTAAAGAGGGTGGTGACTCCAAAAATAGAGCTCTTATTAAAGTAAGAGCTATTTTTACAAAAATCCCTTTTCCAAAAATAAGGTCGTCTTTCTGAGGACGTTAAAATGAGTATAATAAGAGAAAACCGATTTGAAGAATTAAAATATATCAAACCCATTTTTTTTTCATTTGCGAATCCCTATAGCATCCTCAGTCTAGCGACTCCACTGGGGATCAAACATTGTGAATAATAATATTATTAACATTGTTAATAATAATATGATTAATTTTGGTTTCGAGAAAGGAGTTGACTCTAATGTTCTCCTATCATTCACATTGTTAATAACAATATTATTAACTTGAAATTGAGTTTAAATTGTTGTACACATAAATGGTATTCATGCATTATTCTCTTCTTAATCTCTTTTCTACCCAAAATCTAAAGGTGATATTAGGGGATGTGGTCCTTTCACTCTACTCGATTTTTGGGATCCGCACTAATATACACCGCCACTAATATACACCACCTATAATCCTTGTACCTTTTGGTATGTCAAAAGAATTAGCACAATCTGTCATCACCATTGGCTTAGACCAAAAGCTAAATTGGAGAAAGCAACCAATTCTTGCTTATGGAACCCAAGACTTGTTTAACCCGACCAAAGCTCATATAATGACACTACTTCCTTCCCTTAGGGTTACCATAATAAATTAATATTCTGTCATTCATCCAATAAATGCGAGAGAGGTCGGTCTGGTAAAGATTTTCGTAAGTGTACGAAATCGCAACAAGTAATATAGAGTGAAAATAGTATCATATCCACAGGGATTGTATACCAAGGACCAAAATTATGTTAACATATTATTATTTAAACGACAATAAGAGAGATTTGTTATGAGAAAAGTAAATTTGAAAATAAAACAGAAAGAAATCAAACAACAAAATTTAGATGGAAAGAGATCAAGGATTTGAAACTACTAGGGATATTGATTTCACTTCATTCTATCCAATTTATTTTATTAGTTTGATAATCAATTTTAATTGTTCAAGTAGGGGAAACAACCCTAAAATCACTAACAAGCTCTCCCGATGTATTGTTAGCTATTCTAATCTACCTATCTTTTAATAGCGCAATCAAACATGAATTAAATCATTAAGTTTTATGGTTTGTTTTGTGAATTCATAACCTAAGTTCATTAACTTATGAAAACCCCCCATGAGTCAAACCATATAGCTTCCGCATCAAGTTATTATTCTCATGTAATTTATTACCTTTTTCATATCAAAAACCCTTCTCCCGATAGTGATAAATGAAATAAATCAATCCAGGGGATAAACTCTGCCTCGAAGCTTTAAGTTCAATAATAAATTATAGCAAGAACAAAGAAAAACAAATCTAATATTATAAATTGGAATCGAATTAAGCTACATCAAATCCCTAGTATGAGAGTTTAGCTAGACATAGTAATTAAATAAAACTCAGTAATACTTGAATAAATCTTCATAATCAATAATGAACAATGAAAAGAAAGACAAGATTAAGAGTTTAGAGATAAAAACTAGGCAACAACTATGTGGATGGCTTCCTTGAATCTTGACACAAATCTTGGATGCTTGAAATCTTTGAGAGAGAGAGAACTATATAAAAAGAATACTAAAATTTGAGATATCTTACAATGAATAGCTCCCCTCTTTATATAGACCTCCTGGAGTAAAATCTGACTCCGTTTAGGAAATAGAATCCTAATTCAGTACAAAATCTTCTTTAGGAGATCATGACTGTTTAGGCCTTGGATTTCTTCTTAGTTAGGACTCTTTTCTCTTCCTAAATAGGTTTAGATCTTGTTTAACACGTTTAGGAAAATATCCGAGGCGGGCCCATGTGAGAAAAAGATTGGCTTGCATTTTTAGTTCAAGTCAGCTCTACCTTCGAAGCACGGACGTGCCATCTAGCACGGCTTGGGCGTGCTAGAGTCTGGATCTATGAATGACTTAGCATGGGTCGTGATCTACAACACGCTCAGAGAACTCTTTTGTGGCACGAGCGTGCGCCCTAGCACGGCTTGGGTGTGTTAGGCTCTGACCTTCCAAGATAAATTTCATCACAGGCCGTGCTAGGAAAACACACCCTGAGGTTCATTTGGGCACGGGCGTGTCCTATAGCACGGGCTAGCCGTGCTAGCCTCTGACTCTCCACTTGGTTCCTCTTAGTTTAGCACGGGCGTGCTATGGTGCACGGTCAGGGCGTGCTAGCCTCTGACTATTTTGCTTTGTAATGCTCTTTTCTGTGCCAAAACCCTGCAAATTTCTTTCAGATCAAGTGGATTATGATTTAAGGAAGTTATGATCAAAGATTATAGTTAAAATGAAGAAAAACTAAATCAAAGTGATAAGATTTGCTAAAATTCTAAATAAATATCTCGTTTTGAAACGTAGAAGAGAGAGAGACCTAAGAGAAGTACTTCAATCAAAACAAGCCAAATGAGAGCTCTCCACTGATGATATTCCTATCGAGGCCAAATCTCAAGTGTCTAAAAAGGAAGCTCCTCCGATTCGATCATTAACAAATGAAGAGCCCCTAAAAGAGGCTCATCAACTGTTGCTCGAAATCAAGCAAGCACAACTTGAAGCCATAGCTCTCTTCCAAGACGTGGAGGCATATTTCACTCTCATACATAACATTGCCAACCGCCTTGTGGAAATAGGGCATTTCACTTTAGAGGATGCTAGACTATATCAAAGGTTTTAGATCTTAAGTTTTAAAGCATTGTAAATATTTAAATAGGGCCTAAGTATTCTATGTAAAAAGTCAACTTTTGGAGTAATATATGGAGCTTTTTATTTTGAGTTGAGTATTTCTAATGTTATTAAAAGAAAAAAGAAAAGAGAAAAAAAGTCTTACCTGTATATAAATAAAAGACCCTACTCAAACACGGTTTGAGGCAAAAAGAAAGGGATGTATTAGAAAAGAAAAAGAGACATTCCAAATATTTGCCACAAAATAAGACACGCTTTGATTCTTTCAGTTCTCGAAAGCCTTTCTAGTCTTCATTTTGGACAGTTCCATTTGAATCATGACAGAATATAACATTAGTTGCATTTCATAATGCTGTGTTAGGTGATTGCATTTTACGTGACATCTCCATGCATACATGCATCTTGTCGTTGTTTATTCCTAACCTTTTTTTTTTTTTTTGTAATCAAGATAGCATCGAGAAAAGACAAAGGGCCTTAAGGCATCAATTGGCTGAGGACAAATAGTAGACTGGTTAGAATTGTAGAAACTTCAATCCCATCTGATCAACTTGAGCCGAATTCTGTTAATCTCTCGAGCTCCCGTTCTGTTTTAAAGGACTCTCCCATTGCAAATTGCTTTTCAAACCACTATCGATTCTGTTTCTGCTTCTGCTTCTTCATCTACTGTAAGAATGGGTGATGGAAATATTCCTGCTTTTGAAATTAAAAAGATTGTCACTACCCGTCTAGAGAAACTCCTCTGCTCTTATAAAGGGAAAGAGCATGTTAATGTCGAAGACGATGAGAACAAAAGGAGAGCCGAAAAAGAAGGAACAAGCTGATGAGACATGGCAAGATGAAGAGTTCTTTGCAAGAAGGTGATGAATAAGAAAGCCGAATCTGAGGTAGTCCCTTCTGAGAAGCTTGATAAATTGGAGAATGTAATAAGATAAAATATAATCCTCTATGTAGGAAGGTAGGGGATTGGGTAGATAAGGATAATATGGAGTAAATAAGAGAAGAGATGTTGTATAGAGTATGACCCTTAATGTAGGAAGATCAGTGAGGGGTGGGATAGACGACATGCAATGCAAAATTACTACGCAAATTTTCACATCAGTTTTTCACGAAGCAGATGCACTGAGCTGTTTCATTGGAAAGCTGAGAACAATGATGATTGGAGATGTGAAGCATGGAGTTGATGCAACGATCGATGAGGTAATCGATCCGTTTGAGTGGGGGAGAACGTAGGGGTGCGAGTCCAGCAGCCCTACCCATGGTGCCATACCATGGCAACCCTATGGATGAAGTAAGGCTATTGGAGACAAGAATAGCATGCTGGATGGTATATGGACCGAGAATATGAGAGTTGAGACCCGGCGTAATGCTCTCCACAGCCCCAGGGCCGGTATGCGGGACCGAGCCCTAGTGAGCTAGGATGCGGGCATCATGTTCTATTAAGAGGGACTAATGTCTCCATAGGGAAGGAGCTCTCTTGACACTATAGGGCCGAGGGCCTATAGTGCCCATTTCTCCTGAAGTGAAGGTTTATTTATAGGCAGGACTATGTTGCCCGGGATGCCCAAAGGCATTAAGCCCATAAACGGTTGTGTGAGATCCTTATATATGCATTGCAAGATAAGTCCTACAGTCGGAAAGGATGCAAAGACCCTTCAAATATGCATGGCTAGCCTAGGTTATCAGCTAAGTCTAGGTGCCATACGCATGCCAAAGGCTCCGACGTTCTCACACTGTGATATTAGAAGATGGATAAGAAAATGGAGAATATCAACTTTTACAAGATGCCTAAGGTGTCCAAGTGCGATGGCACTAGTGACCCTAAAGTGCACGTCATGCAGTACAAAGATATAATAGAACTAGTGGGTTTGTCGTCTTAGGAAATCTTAAGGATGTTCCCCATGTCGTTAACTGGTTCAGCCAAGACATGGTACTACAATTCAGGGAAGAAAGTAAGAAGAGATTAGAACGAGCTCACAATCGTATTCTTGAAAGAGTATGCTTATAACCTCCAAATGAATGTCAATCTGAGAGACCTCGAGACCATTGTACAAAAGACTGACGAAACCTTCTCTGATTATATGGTAGATATAGACTGTCGAAATGGGCTGTCCGGCTCTGACCGCACGGACTCGATCCTTAAAAAGGCCGACCTAAAAAAGCTCGTTAAAAAACGGGCTTCTAATATTCAAGCCCGATCCGGTTCACGCAGGCCTGTGGCGGGTCCGGACATATCCGTTTTGAGAGTCCATATTTTTTTTCTTTTTTTTTTTTTTGAACTTTACTAGTTTTTTGAATTTTTATTAGCTTTGTATGTTCATTCAAAGAGCCCTAACATGGAAAAAATAAGGAAGCAAGCTCTCTTAGTCAGTCTATGTAAATTTTGAATTGTTATTCCCCTTTTTATTTTAAATTTTTATGATATATACATACATATTGTTCTAAAGTGGGCTCCCACGGACCCATCCGGCACGGCCCGCGCGGGCTTTGGTAAAAAACGGTCTAGGTGAGAAAAGCTCATTTTAAAATAGGCCTCAATTTTTTTGCCCATATCCAAACATTTTACACACGAGCATGGGTTGTCCGCAGGCTTAAGCATGTTTTGACATTACTAACTAGATAGAGAGCCAATGTCACTGAGGAGTAGACCTAATTACTGAGGAACAGATTAAGATTTTCATAAAGGGCACCCTACTAGCTTTTAGAGAAAAGATGTACTACGTGGAGTTGGCTGAATTTCCCAAAGTCTATGAGGCAAGGACTGCCACTGAAGATAAACTTTCAAAAGAAAAGAGATATAGGCATTGCTCGAGAAATTGTAACTGGCCAAGGTTCCAAAGATCACGTTCTTGAGGAAAGTCCGCCAACTCAAACAAGACCGCTACCACGACTACTTTGGATTTATGTGACGCAACTATGCAACAAAGGAGGTTCTCTAACTTCGGTGCTCCTTTGTTTAAGGTGTTCAAAAAGGTTAAATCCGTGGGTCTCTTATAGCCACTAGCACCAAGACCACTTCCTAATCCTTTGCCCAAAAATTTCAATCAGAATGCTTTCTGTAAGTTTCATCAAGGAAATGGTCACATTACAGACCAATACTTAAGGTTGAGGCATGAAATCCAAAATCTAATTGATGATGGAAAGGTGACAAATCCAGAGAAGTTGAGGCTTAGCACTCAAACTAATCCATTGCCGAACTTTCACAGTGTGCCACCTCCAAAGAATTTATATATGGTTGAGTCTAGAAAGACTCCCAAGGAGGTAATAGCTGAGTTTGAAAAGGAAGAAAAAAGAGAACAACTCTTAAAATAAATTTTTGTGATGGTCTTGAATGTACGGGAAGATAATGATGAAGAATGGTTGAATCCTATGGATTAATGGGTTCAAAGTGAAGATGACCTGACAGTGAATCCCATTACTCTTAAAGTGTGGAGTAATAAGGAGGAAGAGGAAGCAAAAGAAGTAAACAATATGACCGTAGTGGCTGAGTGTACCAGCCTGATATGAACAAAGCAAAAGTAGCCAAGAATGAAAAGGTAAGCCCTTCGGTTAAGTCAAAGGAAGATATAGAAGATGATGCACTAATAAAATAACTCAAGAGAACAAATGCCAATGTTAGCATGTGGGATTTGCTCATCTCATCAAAAAAATATTGAGAGGCTTTGCTAAAAGTAATGGTTGGGATTCTAGTTTCATCAATGATCTCTATAGTGGACTTTGTAGGGTTGATTCAACATAACCCCCTCATAATTACTTTTTCAGATGATGAATTTTCACTCGAGGTTAGGAATCATACTAAAGCTTTGTTCATAAAGACTGAGTAAGAGGAAGGGTGATAAGTAACGTCATGATAGATGGCGGTTCTACTCTAAATGTACCTCCCTTGAAGCTATTGTCCAACTTCAAACTAAATGTTTCTAATTTTAGACCCTCTGATGTGGTCATCCGTGCGTATTATGACTCGAAGAGACAGGTAGAGGGTATCTTTAAGTTGTAGTGAAAGTGGGGCCGATTAAAAAGAAAATTGAGTTCATAGTGATTGACATTCCCTAACCTTCGCCCTACTCTTCAGGTGCCTATGGTATCATTCTTTGGGAGGTATTCTTTCTACTCTTCACCAGAAAATCAAATTCCCCTTTCGATGGAGAAGTGATCACCATCCCGGTTGCTAGTGAAAAGAGCATAGCCACTTTAAATCTAGACAAGCAGATATTCCTTCCGTGGACTGGCTTTCAAGTAGTAGTCTTAAGTGTGGACATTGGGCCCGCTGTCTTTAACTTCATGAAAAGAATAAACTTTGAAGAGGGCAAAGGACTTAGCAAGATCAACAAGGGATAACTGAATTGCTTGATTTCCGAACTCAAAGACATTGTATGGGTCTAGGGTATAAATATGAAGCAAGTTGAAGAATACACTTGGCTGGTATGACGTGGATGGACGTTTCGTCCGTTGAGTGATCAATCCTCTTCGTGTTTGCTAATAGAGCCTTTTGAACATAAAGGGAAGACACAGATGTGGTTAATGTCCTCAAGGTTGAGCTTGAGAGACTAGAGAAGAAGGAAGTAATCAAGAATGAAGAAGGGATTCAAGGGTCAAAGGCGGCCGAGACTAAAGGCGAAGGGGAGCAAGCGGTTCAAAAAGAAGAGAATAAGAAGGAAAGCACTGCTGAAGCAATTGAAGATCATGCGTATCAAGTCTTGAAGGAAATAAGAGCATGCATTGAAGAGAGCTTTGAGGATGCTGAGTCCCCGTCCTCTGTTTTTATTTCTGATTATGATGAGGATAATTGTAATAAACTAACCATGCTTTTTAAAGAAACGAACTTTAATTTTGCTTACTTTTTTGATGTCTTTCTTGATGGTTCTATTCATCAAGTAGATAAGCTCATGTGCATTTTTGACATAAACACATCACACATGCTTGAATTTAATATTGACACAAAAGATAACCTACATAATTTATTAATTGGGCCTAACCTAACACAAGAATTAAATATAAAATTTCAAAACCTGCTCATGGACAAGAAGAAGATTTCAAATGGGAAGAAAGACACTAGCTGGCTTTTAATAAAATTAAGGAGTATCTTAGTAAGCCGCCGGTGTTAATTCCTCCTAAAGCAGGTATTTCCCTTAAACTTTACATTTCTACTTCTTGTGATTCTGTTGGATGTTTACTAACACAAGAAAATCAAAGTAGGAGCAAGTGGTTTATTATTTAAGCAGAAGATTAATACCTATAGAGACAAGATATTCACCCGTTGAGAACCTTTGTTTGGCATTGTACTTTAGCTGCTCTAAACTAAGACATTACTTTATCAATTCTCGTGTGTATGTCGTATCACAAACTGAACTGATAAAGTACATGCTGTCAAGGTCAATCATTACTAGAAGGATAGGAAAATGGTCCTTACCTTTGTCTAAATTCAGCTTCATATATTGCCCACAAAAGGCTATGAAAGGACAAGCCTTAGCTGATCATCCATGTTTGGAGCTAGAAGAATTGGAGATGTAAGACTTGCTAGTGTATAGTACGAAAAAGGTCCCCTAGACACTCAAGTTTAATGGTTCAAGTACGAATATATAGCAGAAGGTGCTGGAATGGTGATTACATCTCCTGGTGAAGTTAAGACAGCTTTGTTATTCAACTTGGATTTCTGATTTACCAATAACCAAGCAGAGTATGAAGCTCTGGTGATTGGTCTAGAGATTCTTAAAGAGCTTGGAGCTAAGGAGATTCACATAATAGGAGACGCATAGCTCATGATCAGACAACTTACAGGAGAATATAAATGTGGTAGTGCATCTCTGATTTCTTACTTTGTAATTGCCATTCAAATGCTAGATGATTTCAAAGAAGTATCATGCACTCATGTTCCATGGGAGGAAAACTGGGAAGCAGATGAGTTAGCACAGATTGCCTCTGGTTTAAGGATGCTTGAGGATTTAATAAAGAAAACAATTTGTGTCAAAAGAAGAAGACATCCTTCACTAGAAGAGAGAGGGATTGCAGTTGATGTTTTTAATACTAACCTTGATTTTAATATTGTAGATGATTGGAGAACACCTTACAGGAGATACTTGGAATGCCCATCCCAGAAGACTCCATATCGCATCAAAATCCAAGCCCTTCGTTTTGTGTTGATTGAAGCAAAACTGTACAGAAAGGGTTTTGATGGTTTGTTGCCTCGATGCGTTGGGTTTCCTGAAGCTATGGAAGTTATGAAACAGGTGCACGAAGGAGTTTGTGGAGCGCACCAAGCTGGTATTAAAATGAGGTGGCTTCTCAGGAGACATAACTATTTTTGGCCGACCATACTAAAGGATTGCATCAGTTATGCAAAGGGCTGCCAGCAATGCCAGAGGTATGGAAGTATTCAGAGGATTCTCGCAGAAGAACTACTGCCAATCTTAAAGCCATGGCCATTTAGAGGATGGGCTTTAAATGTTATTGGCAAGGTCTATCCTGCATCATCAAAAGGTCATTCTTTCATTCTGGTGGGCACAGATTATTTCACAAAGTGGGAATAAGCCATAACTCTAAAAAAAGTGGAACAACAAGATGTTGTAAGGTTCATTAAGGAGCATGTCATTCACAAGTTTGGAATCCCACAAACTATTACAATTGATCAGGGTACCATGTTTACTGGACATGAAGTGAAATTTGCTGAAGATTATGGAATCAAACTCTTTAGCTCCACACCTTACTATGCACAAGCTAATGGCCAAGCTGAGGCATCTAATATAGTCTTTATCAGCATCTTAAAAAGATGATTGAAGGCAAACTTAGGGATTGGCATAACTTGTTATTGAAAACATTATATGCATACAAAACATCAAAGAGAGATAAAACAGAAGCAAGTCCATTTACAACACTTATGGCTATAATGCAGTCCTTCCTATGGAGGCAGTCGTTCCGTCACTCAGGGTTGCAAAACAAAATGACTTTACTCTTGATGCTTACCTACAAGCTACGACAATGGAATTAGAAGAATTAGATGACATATGCAAGGATGCTTTTAATAGAATGATAGTGTAGAGAAAGAAGGTAGCTAGGGCCTACAATAGGAGGATTCATAAAAAACGTGTTCCAGGAAGGTGATCTAGTGTGGAAATCAGTGTTACCTTTGGGTTCTAAGGGTAGAGAGTTTGGTAAAGGGTCTTCTAATTGGGAGGGACCTTTTAGAGTTGTTTTCCCCGAAAACACGAAATTGGTTGGTTGTTATTATTTGGTTTTGTTTTGAAAAAGAGGTGATAAAACCTTTTGGATATGCGGTGCCGATAAATCGGTCTTATAAATCATTTTAGTTGCCACCCATTTTTTCAGCAATGGGACCGTTTCCAATTTTTATTTTTAAAAGTGACTCCTTTTAACCCATTTTATTTAAGGCCAAATTATTTGAAAGAAAACTGGTCAGGCGTACCAAGTACGATTCTAGGTAAGGGAATTAGGTACGTCGGCCCGTTGGAAGCTGACGCCCGGAAAACCGGCCTCTTTTAACCTACGATTTCTAATTGATTTTATTTTAGAAAAGCCAATTATTTAAACCCAACCCGAATAAATCGAACCGAGCTCCTATGTGGAAAATTATTTAATCGTCCCAAGTAAACTCATCCATTGCATTCATTCATAAATTAAGCATCACATCCATCATTCATCCACCATACATATCAAATAAAATTAAAAGAACCGCTATTGCCTTATGGTTAAAGGCGGGCCACAAATCGGATTTAATAATATAATTAAAAGGGAATAACAAATATTAAATCTAAAAAATACCACAATCACAATAGATTAATTGACTTGGTTTGATTAAAATTCGATTTACCCATTGTTGATCATTTTTCTGGATTAAGATTAAGAATCTATTTAATAAAATGAAATTAAGACAAGATAATATGAGTAATCTGGGACTAGAAGCTAGCCGCGTCACGCAACTGTTCTATGGAAGAACAGTCGCGTGGCGCAGCTCTATTTTTATTCTGGGATTTGTATTAGTTGCGTCACGCAGCTGTTCTATAAAGAATAGTCGCGCGACGAAACTCTAGTTATGGTCCTGTAGACTAGAACAGTTGCGTCACGCAGTTGTTCTATGAAGAACAGTCGCGTGACGGAACTCCTAGTTGCGTGACGGAGCCATTTGTGACTTATTTATAACACTCAGGCTTATTGATTATTCTTTTTCAGCGAAACATTAAATACAAATATAAAACAAAGTATAACTGAGTACACGTACAGCTGCATCACGCAGGTGGTCCAATCCAGGCTAAGAGCTTTTGGACAGGAGCAGTCCCATCACGCGGGTAGTAGCTGCGTGACGCGGCTGCTCTGGTCCGCAACTACCTTTCAAACTACTCTTTTCTACGTGTTCTTTTTATTATAAGTGATTAAAATCAACCCAGAAGATTTCAACAATGGACAAACTTACATTTAATCAATAATAGGTCAACTAAACACTATGAAAATGAGATTTTTAGGAGACAAAATGCTAGAAATGAAAAAGAAAAAGTTAGAATCGTTACCTAGCCCTCAGATTTGAGGATTGCATGCACTGAGATTAACTCAGAGGTGTTGTTTCACGATTCCAGAAGTGTATTCACCAAGTCCTTTCACAGAATAGATAATTTTCTTTTTCTTTCTTTGCTCTCTTTTCCTCCTCTTATCTTTTTGTATTTTTTTTTATTTGATTTTGAATCTAAAATATCTATGACTCGATCTCCCCCAAGTTTACTCAGTTGAATTCTTAAGGAAGAACCCTAGTCGTTAACCTAGAAACTTAAAAATCAGAATGCAATTTTTCTTAGAAGAAATGAGAGCAAAGTGTCAAAAGTCCCGTTTTTGCTGTAAAATGTTGTATTTATATGACTAGGGCAACAGAGCAGTTGCGTCACGCGGGTAGAAGCTGCGTGACGCACCCGTAAGCTTGCGTGATGCGACTTACTTTTCGTAAAGTTGCCGCGTATCCATACAAACAGTGCAGGCCGTTGCACGGGCGCGCGCCAGAGGTGTCAGCCTTGTTAGAGCTGCGTGACGCAGCTAAGGGTGCCGTCACGCAGGTACTAGCTGCGTGATGCAACCCTAACGCGGGTCAGGCTCCTTTGGGCGGTTTGATTCAATTTTTGGTTCAAACACTTCTGGTTTATCGTGATACCTTATCCCTTATCCTCATATCATCATCGGGTCAGGTGGAGGCATAAAATCACGCGTCAACAGTTTGCCCCCCCACTTTATCATTAATTGTATAAACGATTAGTGTTAAAGTGGTCTATTGACGCGCCTTTTATCAGGTAATCATCTCCGAAGCTCGGTTTGATCGGCTTGGAAAGATGCTGAATCAATCATCTGGTCACCTCCTAAGCTCGGTTTGATCGGCTTTGTCGGTTTCCATCCAACATGTGAATGACTTCAAAGCTCGGTTTGATCGGCCTGAAGGACTTTAAATGTTTGGTCACCTTCTCAGCTCGGTTTGATCGGCTTCGTCGGTTTCCATGGAATCTGAAGAGGCATCCTCGAAGCTTGGTTTGATCGGCTTAAAAGATGTTGATTTGATAACAAAGTCTTCAAAGCTCGGTTTGATCGGCTTGAAGAGCTTTGATCTGGCCACCTTCTCAGCTCGGTTTGGTCGGCTTTGTCGGCTCCAGTCGGTTTAGAAAAGGCATCCTCGAGGCTCGGTTTGATCGGCCCGAAAGATGTCGGTTTTACCCTGGTCAACTTCGCAATTCATCATCATCGACCAGGGGGAAAATTTCAAACAGCTTTGCAATGCACCATCACTGTTTTGAAATTATTCTGATTAACTTCGCAATGCACCATCACTAATTAGAAGGACCTATCGGCTTCGAAAAACCATCACTGGTTGGCCTGAAAAATTTTTCATAAAAAGAAAAGCAATATCCGTGTGCAAACGAACCTTGCCTTTTGTTAGAAAAATATTGGAACGTCATACGTTCCCCTGCAAAGATTCACATTAAGGCAAAAGGTTATATTTTTGCCCCCAGTCCGGAATTTCGGCCTAGGACAAAAAATATCCACTTTTATAGGCAAAAATTTCGGTATAAAATATTTAACAAAAATTTGTTATCTGCATTCCCAAGTATAACTTTTATGATATAGTGGTTGAAAGAAAACTTACCTGAGGGTAATCTGGCAATTTGATGCTCCTGCCCCCTGTGCGGTGAGTAGACAAAAATTGCTGAAGTGTACGGGCCGCACATCGACGTCAAATTGCCGAAGTGGACCATTATGGGCTTTAAAATAAATCGCACGGGCCTATTGGTCTCGAAAAGAGGTAACGGGCCCAATGCTCTTCTTGGGCTTGGAAGAATGGGCCGGGCCCAACTTGCTCACTATAAGTAACGTCTATTCTTAATCGATTCAGTTTCACTTATCACAAACCCTAAGCAATTGAGAATTCTTTGAACTTTCAACCGAAAAGATGTCTCAGATTTCAGAAATCCCCGCTTCTGCTTACACTCCTGAGATGGAGATCCTCGGGGCCCTACCCGATATTTCGACATTCGATGGCGAACCGGTGCCGGTGAGCCTAAATCCGTTGACCCCCGGGACACGACCGCTGCAGCTTCTGCCGTTGCCGGGTACGGAGTTCCCGGTCAGATATGAGACGAGCATTAAAACTTGATTTGTTGACACTTAATTGTTGGTAGCTCTAGGCGACTTGATTTTGCTCTGAAAATTGTATGAAAACAACACAAACATAGTGAAATTAGGTTGAAATTGAATCACTGCGTACCTTCGACAGTTGCGTCACGCAGCTGTTCTTTGGAAGAACAGTTGCGTGACGCGACTGTTCGTCAACGAGTAAGAGTCTTGAACAGTTGCGTGACGCAGCTAGCGAGATGCGTGGCGCAACTTCGTGGTTGCGTGGCGCATCTGTTCTTAGGGCAACGTATTTCAAACAGTTGCATGACGCAGCTGTGGAGTGGCGTGGCACGAGTGCTGAGATGCGCTACACAGCCGTGCTTTAGGTGTGCAACTTGGCGAAGCTGCGTGACGCGGCCGTGTGGTCGCGTGACTTGGCTTTGTAGTTGCGTGATGCAGCTACGGTTCAAACCGTTTTTGGTCTTTTTTTCATTCTTCCTGCCATATAAGAAGATAAACAATTGTTAGTATGTATTTATTGAAATTGAAAATTTTTTCTTACAGGTTAATCTGGGTAAGGCCCGCTCGGGTGGATCGGCCACTGATGCTTCCGCTTTTTGGGATTTACTGGACCCTCCTATGCGAGCCTGGGTCGTTGCTGCTGGGTTCGGGGATTACGCCGCAGGATTGCGTCGCACCCAGCCTCGTTTCCCGCCCGCTATGCGATATGCATTGATGGAGCGGTGGAATGACTGCACACACACTTTTGTGTTCGGGTTCGGTGAGATGACCCTCACACCCGTGGACTATGCTGCGATCACTGGTCTATGCTTCACTAGCCCGACTCCCCCACTGGATGCTCCGTATCAGACGGCCACTCTCGAGGCCCAGCTGGTCCGTTCCTTGCTCGGTGTCACCTCACAAACTCGGTACACCGTGCAGGGATGTATGTCCTACGAGATGGTCTTCCGGTTCTGGGCCGAGAGGATCAGGACCCGCTTAGAGGCTTGGAGGGAGTTGCCGGATGAGGCCCGACCTGCGGCTCCTGCGTATACTCGGGAGGAGAGGGACCAGGCTGCTCGGTCCTTCTTGTTCTACATTATTTAGTCCCAGCTGCTGTGCACCTCCCAGAATAAGGGAGATCCGGCGGTGCTGGCATGTCTGCGGGACCTGAGCTAGGTCGGGTCCTTCGACTGGGCCACACTCGGTTTGGCTCATCTCTATCACGGTCTGGATGTCTGGACCCGTGGTAGCGGTGAGTCGAACTGGCTGTTCATCCGACCTCTGGAGGTAACATTCTTTCACTCTTCACCTTTTTATTCGTCATTCTCAACTGTTCAACTAACTGATGTCATTTCTATCTCTGTTGCAGGTATGGTCCTATGAGTACTGTATCTATCCGGGTGGTCCGAGTGGCGACTCTCCGGTCGAGTCCAGGAGGATTCCTCGCTATCTGGCCCACTGCCATCACACTTATGCCAGTGGCGAGGATCCCGAGTACTGGCGGAGCTTCCTTAATGACTGGGAGCTGTCCGATGTAAGTACACACAGATACTCTGAACATTTAGCTTATCTTCTTTTTCCTTTTTTATTTCAATGCACAACAAATACTGATTTCTTATTTATATTTATTTCTGTAGCTGTCCTTGACTCCATGGGACTGCGAGGCCTGGAGGACCTACCCGGGCCGGAGGTTGCTGAGTTGCACACCCGGTCGAGGCTGCTGATGCGAGGATACTGGGCCGACCGCTATTTCCTCGGAGAGAGAGTTTTTGACACTCCGGTAGCTCCATCACAGCGGAGGGTGCCTCATGCCCCTCCTCGACATATGTGTCTGCTGGAGGGCTTGACCCGGGAGGACTTGGAGGTAGAGTACAGAGGCTTCTCGGTGAACGATTTCCTGTCCGCCGGTGACTTCCCTTCTTACTTTGCTTCTAGGATGCAGGCGCGGCTTCCTGAGGTCCTCGAGTACACCCAGGTAACTCATCTGATCTTCTGCCTTATTTACTATTATTACTATTTTCACTATTTCAAATCACTGATGCCATTATTTTCTCTGTAACTTAATGCAGGAGCGGAAGACGCACAAGACTACGGCTCACTACCGAGCTGAGGCAGCGGCTGAGGCAGGTGGCGCGGCGGCTCCGGCTGGACCGGCCGGTGTAGTGCTGGGTGACGTGCTGTTCCCACCTGTATGGAGGTAGTGCTGGATCCTAGTCTAGGCCTTGGATCTGGCATCATCATCCCTACTGATCTTCGGCAGGCTCCTCCTCCAGTGCAGCTGGACCCTGAGCACACTACACATGTAAGTTATAAATCAAATTTACAAAGTTAGAAGCATTTTACCTGAGTAATCTTTTAATGGATGTTCCTTGTTTGCAGGTGCCGGTCCAGAGATATCAGGAGATCTGCCAGCGGTTCGGGTTTGCCCGGTCCTACATTGGTCGGCTGTACTCCGAGCGGCATGAGTTGGTATGAATTTTACACACATTTACCTTTTTGCTTCTTATTATTTGGTAAACTTTCTTACACATGTCTGCTTTTACAGGAGCTGGAGAATGGGAGGTTGCGGAGGCATCAGTCTCGCCAGTCCAGCGCTGTGAGCCGACTCCAGGCAGAGGTGGAGCAGCTTCGGACGAAGCTGGAGGTTGAGGGCATCCCGCTTGATTCTTTTGAGGAGGATGAGGACGACTCTTCTTCCGATGAGGCGCCACCGTCTCCATCTCCTTCGGCTGCTGCTGGTCCTAGCCGTAGGTGGCAGTAGTCCTGCTGCACGTCTCAGCCATTTTTTAACATTTTTGAACATCTTGAACATTCAGTAGTGTTAAATTATTATTTTTGGATGGTTTTACAGTTATTTATTTTTATTTTCTTTTCATGGTATTATTTACACACATTTTTTTTATATTGTTGTATGTGTTTATATTTTACAACTGCGAAGTCTTGTTCCTGCAAAAATAAAACACAAATACAAAAATACGAAAAAGAGGACGGTGTCCCGTTTGTTTGCAAAAACGGTGCACCTTGTTAGTGGTCCATGGACCGATTTATTATAAATAAAATGAATGAAATAAAATGAAATAAAGAAAGAATAAAATAATGGACTTAAAAAGAAATACTACAAAAATCAATCACCAAACAACAGTGGATCGTATCACTTACCTGACAGGGCGATTAACGCGGTCATAAAGATTCAACCTCCTTATTGTACAAATCGTCCTTCTTATTGATTAGTGTGGCTTTAAATGCTCACCAACCCAAGTAGTCCATACATAAATGTCTTTTCAACTACTCTTGACAGTGGGCATTAAGTCGAGTGATGACAATGCTTCACTCACCGGTCCCTTTACCCTTCTATAAATGGGCGTTTCATTTCACTTTTCCTTTGCATCCAATCATTCAAAGCAGATCAATTTCTTAGATAATCCCTTTTCATGGCTTTCAGAAACCAAGTCTCAACCTTCGTCCAATCCATTTCTGATGACTTATGGCAGATTCCCCCTATGGATCAACTTGCCTGGTTAAGGTATTTCAAAGATCTAAAACCTAACCATGGCTTCTTGTCTGGCTCGTTATCATTTTAA
>NC_143153.1:9010396-9036385 GCF_041381405.1 Jatropha curcas
TGGAGTTTATTGGTCAAAGAAAAGGCAACAAAGAAAATAAAGTAAAGAGCAGATGTACCTTTGTGTTGATGAGCAGTAGAAGATAAATAGAAAATCAATTTGTGCGCTCAAACGAAAGAGCAGTGAGAGAGCTGAGTTTGTGAGTGAATAAAGTTTAAACAGGGTAAAACTAGCTGCTAAGGTTAGGAATAAATATAGGAAAATCATAGCATGCTCTGTGATTGGGGTAGAGATTAGAAATTGGGTTGGACTTTGGCACATGAAGAATGGCCTATCAAGCCAATCTCATGTGTAGGAGGCAATTATTTGTACACCATATTTTAATTTTTATTATGGGCTTGATTTGTGTACTTAAAATTAATTAATTGGGCCTTTAAATATTAAAGGCCTATAATTAATTAATTTTTGGCAAAAGGTGGTTAGCTGGATGACTAAAACTGCTCCCACGTTGCATGATGAAAGAGAGTTGCTTGAGCAGTTACCTGGGTAAGTTGAGAAGTCGTGTGCATAAAAAAGATAACCATCAGGTGCCTATAAAAGCCAAGCTCAAGTACAGGATAGGCCCAACAAATTAACTCCAAAAAATCAGACTCAACTACAATCTCAGGCAAATAGCAATTTTACTTTCATTTATTTTTATTGTAATTTCCTTTTCCAAGAATCATCTAAGAATCGTCTTTTGTAATTCCAGTCATTGTTAATATAATATTTCAATTTCAAAGCAATTTCTATTTCTTGTGTTATTTCTCTGGAATTTCTAGTTTCTGCACTATCTATGTTTCCAACAGGTGGTGAAGTGATTATCGTAGAGCCAAAACTTTTAGTCTTTTAATTAAGAAGTTCAGGTGGCGCAATTTATGTTGAAATTGGTAAACTCCAATACCTAGCATGCTCATACTGTTAGTCATAAGTAAATGTTTTTCAGTGTGAACAATATTATCATTAATCAATTAATAAATATTCAAGTTTAATTTTTCTTTTTACTTTTTGGGAAATAAAATTCATTAATAATAAAATCAAGTATTACAAATGCTCAATTAAATCAGACATAGAACTTACTATTATAATTAATAGAATATTAATGTTTGCTGATCCTTAAACATATCAAAATAATTATTTATATTCTTTTGATTAATAAAAATAAAATTAAAAGAAGCAATATTGAATTTTTCCGCTCGAAGATGACCTTAACTGATATAAATCTTCATAGTGGCAACTGCTCTTTTAACTGATTTGGACGACAAAATAACTTCTCCGGATCTTTTATGCTTGAATTGCTTTTCCAAAAACTTGTTGCATATGACGTACATAGATGAGTTCATGCCACTATACATTAATAACATCAATGGAGGAATAGACTGCACTACCAGATTCCATTAATCGAAGATACACATCATTAAAACAATATCTAAATTCTCCAACTAAATAAAATCAAATATCATACTTTTTAGTAACAAACCTTCACAGAGGAGGAACTAAACCCTCGTGGAAGAAGGGACAAAAGAACTCCAAACTCTAAATATGGAAACAAAACTGTGACATCCTACTGAATTGAGTCGTTGCATAGAGTCGAGTCGAGTCGGGCCGAACTAGAACCCGAGTCGAGTCGGGCCGAACTAGAACCCGGTTCGAGCCATTTAACTCCAGAGTGTGGTAGAATGGGATGTAACTTAAATAAGTAAAAGAAGTGGACTTACTTGAATGAAACAAAAAGATCAAAGTATAAGGAGTATGACTTACTTGCACTAAAATATAAAGTTTAGGTATTAAAATGTAACAGAGGGAAAATGTAGGTACTATTTGGTAATTTTAACATACAATTAAAGAGATGGTTGGAGAGTACACGAGACGTTCATTTCATTTCCCTTTCTTCATCTTCATCTTCAGCGTCTTCTTCATCTTCATTTTCCTCTTCATCTCCTTCATCTTTCTCTTCATCTCCTTCCTTTCTCCATCAATTTTTATGTGATTCAAGCATTAAATTCAACCTAGAACTCTATCCAAGTAAGTAGAATTTCTTGAATTTCATACTTTTGTGATATTTTAGATGATTTATAAGAGTTATTATGTATAGGAGAGGGGAACTCAAAGTTGGAAGAAAAGGAAGCTAAGAAGAATATATAAAGCTCTTTTGGTTGAAGGTTTGATATCTCTTTTAGTTTTTCACATTGTCTTACATGAGCACTTGTGTAGTGTGTTGATAATGCAAAGACATGTTGCTGAATGTTGAATTAGAGGTCTGTAAATGGTGATAAAGCATGTGTAACGCCTCGTTTTTCCTGTATTTCAATAGTAGTTTACCGGTCTGTGAATAGTACCACCGGTCCAGAAGTCAGTATTATTTTTGGTCCGGAAAAATTACTATTTATGTTTTATATTTTATTTAACATTTTTGGAGCATGTATGCATGGCTTTTATGGGTAGAAAGTAAGTAAGGAATATTTTTGAAGAATTTAGATAATTAGTGAATAGTGAATTAGGGTGTTATATTAAGTAAGGAAATTTGAGCAATTATTTTTATGGAATAAATTAGAGAGTTTTGTGGAGAAAAATAATATTTTGAAGGAATTTAATTGGAGAATATTTGAGAAAAGACCAAAACACCCTCCAATTTGGAGAAAAGACCTTGGAAAATATTTTTAAGGAAGTGAAAGATGTAATGAAATAAATGAGATCACATTATGGAATTTAATAATGTAATGAAAATTTTTAAGGAATTTAATAATATGTGAGCCCTTGTAAAATATTTTTAAGAACTGAAATAAATGAGATCACATTATGTTAATAACTCTTAGTTTACCATAACTTATTTATGACTTCCAATGAGTTTCTAAAGCATGATGTGTTGGTGTACATATGTAATGCATGTTTAAATTTAAGGATTTTATGTATATTAATGATTTTTTTTTAAGTATGCTGTCATCACAACATTGGTTTATTGTGTTTATAAGCACCACTGAGTTTTATACTCAGCTCGTTGATTTTATTACGCGCAGGTTGGAGATTGTGCTTGCTGCTTAAAGACCTAAAGAGTAGCATCAAAGCTAAAGAGATATTTTGGTAGTGTATTAGTATTTTATGTAACGAAAAATTATGGCATGTATAAATATTACATTTTTGGAGATTATATTATTGAATGTATAACTGTTGTAAATTATTGGGAGATAAACTTGGAACTTCTTTAATGGTTAGAATGTTAGAAGTTGATATGTTTAAATGCATGTATTTAATTATTGAATATTAAAATGTTATTGAGGATATGAAATGATAGAAGTGCTATTGTGTTGTTATTGGAGTTTGATGGGGTTTGGAGTTTGTATTTGGGAGTGCTTTGTATTGATATGTTTGGCAACTTCTATTTTGAGGAGAAACTCTTGCAGTTTTTCTGTAGGACTCTTCCAAATCATTTTCAAAACAAAATATTATTACTTGCTAAACTTGTGAATACTAAGTCACTTCTAATTCATAATATGATTGTATGATTTATATGTAGGTTAGGACGGTGCCTCCGGCACCGAATGTGGCATCCACCGTCGGGTCTTTCGGGATCGGGCGGCGGGTGTTACATTTAGTGGTATCAGAGCATAGGTTTAGGCAGTTCTAGGACTATATGCATATATAAGAATTTATCTATTTTGAAGTGAGAGTATGAGTAATATAAGTTAAATACATGCCATATTGGTTTGGTTTGGAACTTCTCTCTGATGCGAACCTTTTGGTCTTTGTAGGAGTTGAGTGATGTCTCAACATCTGTCTGATGAGGAGGTGGATAGTTATGTCCCTCCTAGTGGTGGTATTCCTGTTGGAGATGCCACTAGTGGTGCTGTGGGTTCTGATGCGGAGCACGCCTTGAGGGTGGGGCAGGCTGCTGCAGGTCCTGCTGGGCCTAACCAGGATACATTTGTTCAGCAGTTAGTTGCTGCTTTGAGGCAGGCAGTAGGAGCTGTTCCCCAAGCTCCAGTTGCTCCAGCCCCTGTTCTAATTCGTCCCCCTATTGAAAAACTGAGGAAATATGGAGCTGTTGAGTTTAGGGGTAGAAAGGATGATGTGGCTTCTGCAGCAGAGTATTGGCTCCAGTCTGTGGAGAGGATATTAGAGCAGATGCAGTGCTCACCTGTAGACAGTTTGGTTTGTGCCACTTCCTTATTGAGAGAGGAAGCTTACCAGTGGTGGGATACTGTATCACAGATAGTCAGTGCTGAGCAGAGGACTTGGGACTTCTTTCTTTCTGAGTTCAGACAGAAATATATTGGGGAGCTTTACATTGACCAACGTAAAGTCGAGTTTTTAGAGTTAAAATAGGGCAGAATGTCTGTGGTTGAATATGAGAGAGAGTTCATCCGGTTGAGCAGGTTTGCTACTGAGATGATTCCTACTGAATCGGATAGATGCAAGCGCTTCAGGAAAGGCTTGCATGATGAATATCGAATGCATTTGGTTGCTCATCCACATACATCATTGTCTTCCCTAGTGAAGGCAGCTTTAGAGCTTGAGGAAGTTAGGAATGAGCAGCAGGCTAGGAGGCAACGGAGTCAACAGGGTCAACAAAAGAGGTTTTAGGGTATGGTATCTGGACAGACTTTTGGGGCTCAGTCCAGTAGTAAGAGGCATAGAGGTTCACCTAGACCTGGTCTAGACCGATTCAGAGACATGGACAGGGTACTTATGGCAGAGCAGCTCCACAAACCACATCTGTTGCTAGTGGTGGAGGTACTGTGTGGGTTGATATTCCGACATGTACTCAGTGTGGAAAGAAGCATCCTGGGGTTTGTAGGAGATTTTCTGGGGCATGCTTTCGATGTGGGTCTACAGAGCATTTGCTTCGAGACTGCCCTATGACTTTGGCTAGTTCAGCTCCTCAGATAGGGAGGTCGGCTCCTTATGTTTCGAGAGGCAAAGGCAGAGGCCGTGGTGATACAGGAGGCACTGGGAGTCAGAGGCCAGTGTCAGAGACAGTGGAAAAACTTGAGTCCAGAGCACCTGCCAGAGCGTATGCTATCAGGACTAGGAAGGAGCAGGATGCCTCAGACGTTATCATTGGTACATTCTCTCTCTTTGATATTTCTGTATATGCTTTGATTGATCCTGGCTCTACTCATTCATATTTACGCATACAAGTGGGTAGATTGGGTAATATGCATGCTGATATGTTAGAGCATAGTATTGAGGTTACTAATCCCTTGGGTCATAGTGTCGTAGTTAATCGGGTGTATAGAGATTGTCCATTGGTAATCTATGGCCATGTGTTTCTGGGAGATCTAATAGAGTTGCCTTTCCGGGAGTTTGATGTGATCTTGGGTATGGATTGGTTATCTAGACATGGAGTTATGATTGATTGTAGACTTAAGAGGATTACACTCCAGACTTCATCTGGTGAGGAGATTGTAGTTGTGGGTGAGAGGTCGGATTAGCTCTCTAATGTTATTTCTGCTTCTACTGCTAAAAGACTGATCCAGCATGGTTGTGAGGCCTACTTAGCCTGTGTACTTGCTTCAGAGTCAGAATCTCCTAGTGTCCATGATATACCCACAGTATGTGATTTTTCGAATGTGTTTCCAGAGGAGTTGCCTGGTTTACCTCTTGAGAGAGAGGTTGAGTTTGGTATTGAGGTTATGCCTGGTACTGCACCAACATCCATTGCTCCGTATCGGATGGCGCCTGCTGAGTTGAAAGAGTTAAAGATATAGATTCAAGAGTTGCTTGATAAGGGTTTTATTCGTCCTAGTGTATCTCCGTGGGGTGCTCCAGTATTGTTTGTAAAGAAGAAGGATGGATCACTTAGATTATGTATTGATTACAGACAACTTAACAAAGTTACTGTGAAGAATCGGTATCCATTGCCTCGGATAGATGATTTGTTTGATTAGTTGAGAGGAGCTAGTGTATTCTCGAAGATAGATCTGAGATCGGGTTATCACCAGCTAGGGGTGAAGGAATCAGATGTACCTAAGACTTCTTTCAGGACACGTTATGGTCACTATGAGTTCTTGGTAATGCTGTTTGGTTTGACTAACGCTCCTGCAGTGTTCATGGATTTGATGAACCGGATCTTTCATCCTTACTTAGATCAGTTTGTGGTTGTGTTCATTGATGACATCTTGGTATATTCTCAGACTAGAGAGGATCATGATCACCATTTGAGAATTGTACTTTAGATATTGAGAGAGAGACAGTTGTATGCTAAGTTGAGTAAGTGTGAATTCTGGTTGTCTGAGATTGCTTTCTTGGGTCATATTATTTCTGCTGACAGTATTAGAGTTGATCCGAAGAAGATAGAGGCAGTGCTTGAATGGAAGCCACCTAAGAATGTTACAGAGATTCAGAGTTTCTTAGGATTGGCTGGTTATTATAGAAGATTTGTCAAGGGATTTTCTCTCATTGCGGCTCCTTTGACTAGGCTTCTTCAAAAAGATGTCAGATTCGAGTGGAATGATAAATGTCACAATAGTTTTGAGAAGCTTAAGACGATGCTTATTGAGGCTCCAGTGTTGACACAGCCAGTTTCGGGTAGACCGTATGATATGTTTAGTGATGCTTCGCATAATGGATTGGGTTGTGTGCTTATGCAGGAGGGTAAGGTAGTTGCTTATGCTTCTAGACAGCTTAAACCACACGAGAAGAACTACCCTACTCATGATTTGGAGTTAGCAGCTATATTCTTCGCTTTGAAGATTTGGAGGCATTACTTGTATGGTGAGAAATGTCATCTGTATACGAATCATAAGAGTCTCAAGTATCTACTTACTCAAAAGGAGCTTAATCTGAGACAGCGCAGATGGTTAGAGCTACTTAAGGACTACGACTTCACCATTGATTACCATCCGGGTAAAGCTAATATGGTAGCAGATGCACTTAGTAGGAAGTCCTTGGTTGCTTTACGTGCTATGAATACTCGATTATCTGTAGCTAGTACTGGTGCACTCATGGCAGAGCTTATGATTAGACCTAGCCTACTTCAACAGATTCGAGATGCACAGAGGGATGATGAGACAATTGCCTTGTGGAAAGACCTAGTCAGAGATGGAAGGAAAAAGAGATTTATGATTAAAGATGACAATTGTTTGTATTTTGGGGATCGAATTTGTGTGCCTAAAATTTCAGAGCTGAGGAAGAGTATCTTAAAGGAAGCTCATAGTAGTCCCTATGCTATGCATCCTGGCAGTAATAAGATGTATCAGGATTTGAAATCACAGTATTGGTGGCCGGCGATGAAGAGGGATATCACAGATTATGTGTCGAGGTGTTTGATGTGCCAGCAAGTGAAAGCAGAGCATCAGTTTCCTTCTGGTTTGTTACACCCTACTTCTATTCCAAAGTGGAAATGGGATAAGGTTACTATGGATTGTGTGACTGGATTGCCTTTAACTCCTAAAAAGAAAGATGCAGTATGGGTCATAGTTGACAGATTAACTAAGTCAGCACACTTTCTTCCTATTAGGACCGACTTCACCATGGAGCAATATGCATAGCTTTATATAGATGAGATAGTGAGATTACACGGGGTTCCTTCTTCCATCATTTCAGATAGAGATCCGAGATTTACTTCTAGATTTTGGAAGAAGCTTGATGTTTGTCGGTTCCACCAAATTTAAATTACTGAATTTAACTGTAGAAGTGGTGAATTCAGGTCGAACCTTAGAGACTGAAATCTTAATTTTTGTGTTTAAAAAGAAGGGGGGGTTTGTTTGTGAAAAATTCAACTTAACAGTTCAAAAAGAAAATTAATTAATTAAACTAAAGTAGTTATGCAAATTGATGAAAAACCAATTCAAGGTGATTTCTAATCCAGTGCACAATTGATCACAGACAACTTATGATCTAATTACTCTTTGAATACTTAACTGAAATTTACCAAAAAGCATGATAAATTCCCAAAACTCCCCTATTTCGTTAACTTGAGCCCAACACCCTCATTAACTCTAATTATTAAACGATCGGGTATTAAGCAATCCCTTTCAATTTAATAAAAGCATTAAGAATCAGGAAGTAGTTAAACTTGAACAACAATTTATAAAGCATAAACCATTTAATTCAACCCTATTGTCTCTATAGATTATTACTGAAAACCTGAAATATAATCAGTAATACCTAATTGCTACTAACATTCAAACTTTCATAACAATTACGGATTATGAAATCTGAAGTAGCACTTAATCCTACCAAATAATTCACTAATAGGCCTTTTTAGCAAAGGATTCAATAGAATCAACTCAATAAGAACAAGAAACAACAGATATTCAAGAACAAACTACTCATTTAAAACCTGAGTCTCACAAAAGTGCAAGGATGATAAATCCCTTGAATTGGTGTAAAGAAATTAGCCACTCATAATCATGGCTTCCAATCACCAAAACAAAGAATAAAGAACAAAAACCTAGATTAATAAATGAATTAAGAGAAGAAAAACGTGCCTCCTAGCTGCTGTAGAATCACTCCTTATATAACACCTCCAAAAGGAAAAAGAATCCCTAATCAATTGGGAAATTCAAAAGCAGTAAACAGAAAATATTTGCTGTTCTGATTTCTCCCCTGTTTTTCAGCATCTTCTGTTCCAAATCTGGCTCTGACTCCTTCAATAAATTTGAAAATCTCTCTCTCTGCTTTCTAACGAGCTAAGGCTCGCCCAAAACTGACATCTACAACAAGAATATGACCTAAAAAATGAAATCAGATTGACGCAGAAATTCTACTCAAAACGTTAATGTTCTATGACGTTTTTGAAGACCAAAACGACTTCATTTCATTTAATTGTCTTCACAACAACTGTAGGGCTGTCTTCTAAGAATTCAATGGGCCTAGGCTGAGTTAGTTTGGACACTTGGAACTCCAGATATGAAGTCCATAACAGAACAGGTTGTGTTCAGTTATACAGCACATAGCTTCAAAATTTAGAGCTGAATTTGATCAATATGGAGCCTGAATTAGCTTCTGATTCCTCTTTGACAATTGTAGAACTTTATTTCATCTTTCCAGCGCATCAAACAGAATCCAATTTGAAGGTCTACAACTCCAGATATCCCTGAAAAACTGAACAAGGGTCAAGATAAAAAAAATGCTGGAATTTTACCGATTTAATCATATTACTCCAAGTGCAACTAAAATAATGTCTAATTGGTAAAAATTGTCTAACAAAGTGAATTAAGCACATAAATAACCCAAAAATGCATACGAATATAGACAATAAAAGCACTTGATAATGCACTTATCAAACTTCCCCGCACTTAATCCATGCTTGTCCTCAAGCATGACTTAAAACTCAACAAAACATAGCTCAAACATAAAGGGAAGAACTCTTCTCGACCCTAAACAATCCTTATGAGAACAATCGGAAAAATAAAGTCAATTACTAAGCAAAGTTAAATTGACTAAGTTTGAATGAAGTGCAAGCAAGACTAATAAGTTGAATTTAGACTCTCCTAAACATAAAATCCAAGGCTTGAATATATAAAATTAAGCACATGCAACAAAAAGTTGATAACCGTTCCTCAAAGAATTACTTGGTAACTCACCAAAGTACAAAAATTCATCGCGACCATACATGCAAAGACTAAATAAAAACAAAAGAAAACTCTTTACTCTTTCTTTCTTTTTTTTTTTCTTTTTTTTTCTTTTTTTTTTCTTTTTTCTTCTTTCTTTCAAGAAGCTTGAGCATTTATCGTGTGCTTGAGTTGTCATCAATGGTACCCGCTTATGGGTATATGAAGTCACGAGCTCAAGTGGCTACTAGCACTGCTCTTTACCCATTATTGGGTAGCGAAGCGATCCGACTGCTACAAGTCTTACACTTGTTGACTCATTCCGACTTTTCTCTTGACTCAAAAACACATACACATAAAAGGCTCATCTTTGTACCTAGGTATCCTACCAAGAATTCTAGAAGTAACGGTCCAAATTTAGCTCATACAATAAAAATTAAACTCAAGCCTCAAATTTTAGGTTTAAAAGAGTCACAAATTTAACAAATTATTCAAAAATGCACAAGAGTCAAAAACAGTCAAAGTGACTTAGTTAGACTAATTGAAATTGCTTTTCAACCCAGTTCAAAGGACTGTTCAAACCCAAGAATAAAATTCTTTGCAACTTTAGTTTTTCGTAAAAATTAGAGTTTCAAGTCTTACTTAAAGGACACAATAAACCCTTGGAGTAATCCCAAAAATCAGCTCAAATCATTAATCAAACAAAAATTTTACTCAAAATTCATGGGATAAGTGCCTGACATCTAACTCAACCAATCATAATCAAATGGCAGCAAAAACAAATGAGCAAAATAAGTTGTATGGCAATAGCTATTTAACAAAAGAAAGCTCAAAATTTCAGCAATATGCCATCATAAATTCAGCAGCATTATTATACCATGAAGCATAAAAATCATGAAAAAAAAAAACCCTAATAATAAAACCCTTCCCCACACTTACTTTACACATTGTCCTCAATGTGGACAAATCACAATTAAATCACAAGAGGAAGGTCTCAAGAGTAATAGAAAACTGCCCTGTTTAGCTGAAATTTACTCATCAAATAAATTGCAACCAAAAGCCAAGCCGTTGTCCGGTAAAGGGTACCTGCTACAAAATAAAATGCAAAACACAAACCAGAAAAACAAGCAAACAAGTGAATGCAAATAAATAAATAAATAAAATAAAGTAAAAATCTGGGTTGCCTCCCAAAAAGCACCTTTTTTTTATCGTCGTTAGCTCGACATGGTCACAGCATCTTCTGCAATCTAAATAAATTGGATCACTCAATTTGATTTCTTCCAGTGAATGCTCTTGGAAGCCTTCATAAAATGTCTAGAGTCTATGGCCATTGACTTTGAACACCTTCTTAGTTCCTAAACTTTGAATCTCAACAGCACCATAAGAAAACATATTAGTAACAATAAACGGACCAATCCAACGAGAACGCAACTTACCGGGCATTAACTTTAATCTAGAATTATATAATAAAACTTTTTGCCCAACCACAAACTCCTTTTTTAAAATTAGTTTATCATGAAATGCTTTTGTCTTTTCCTTATAAATCATAGAATTTTCATAAGCATCAAGACGAATCTCCTCTAACTCCTGCAATTGTAACTTTCTTTCCACACCAGCAGCATCTAACTCAAAATTACAATTTCTAACAGCCCAAAAAGCCTTATGTTCTATCTCACCAGGAAGGTGACACATCTTACCAAAAACCAACCTGTAAGGGGACATACCTATGGGTGTCTTATAGGTTGTCCTGTAAGCCCACAAAGCATCATCAAGTCTAAGGCTCCAATCCCTTCTATTTGGCTTCACCATCTTCTCTAGGATAGACTTCACCTCTCTGTTTGATACCTCAGCTTGCCCACTTGTTTGAGGATGATAGGCTGTAGAAACTCTATGAAAAACACCATATTTCTTTAATAATGCCTCCACAGCTCTATTGCAAAAATGAGTGCCTCTGTCACTGATCAAAGCTCTAGGAATTCCAAACCTGCTGAAAATATTTGACTTGACAAAATCTACAACAACTTTAGAATCATCAGTTCTGGTGGCTTTAGCTTCCACCCATTTGGAAACATAATCAACAGCAAGTAATATATAAGTAAAACCAAAAGAAGAAGGAAATGGACCCATAAAATCGATTCCCCACACATCAAAAATTTCACATACAAGTATTGGGGTCTGACTCATCTCATTCCTTCGAGATATACTTCCTGTTCTTTGACACTGTTCACAATTTTTACAGAAAATAAATGCATCACGAAAAATGGTAGGCCAATAAAAACCACAATCCACTATCTTTCTACCTGTTCTCTTAGGTCCAAAATGACCACCAGATGCAAATGAATGACAAAAAACAAGAATTGATTCAATCTCATTATCAGGGATGCATCTCCTAATAATTTGATCAGAACAAAATTTCCACAAATATGGTTCATCCCATATATAATACTTAGATTCACTCTTCAAATTTTCTTTTTTAGCTCTACTTAAATCAGAAGGCATAGTCTTAGTAACCAAATAATTCACCAAATCAGCATACCAAGGGATCATACCTTGTAATTTAAACAATTGCTCATCAGGAAATAATTCTTGTAAAGGAATTGGATCCTCTTGTGTCACCAATCTGCTCAAATGATCAGCTACCAAATTCTCAGCACCTTTCTTATCCTTGATTTGTAGATCAAATTCTTATAAAAGAAGAATCCATCTAATTAGTCTTGGCTTTGCTTCCTTCTTTGCTAAGAGAAACTTTAAAGCTGCATGATCAGAAAAAACAATCACTTTAGAATTAAGCAAGTATGACCGGAATTTATCTAAAGCAAAAACAATAGCTAAGAACTCTTTTTCAGTTGTGGAGTAATTGCGTTGTGCAGAGTTCAATGTCCTGGATGCATAATAAATCACATGAAAAAGCTTTTCCTCACACTGCCCTAAAATAGCCCCCACCGCATAATTACTTGCATCGCACATAATTTCAAATGGTATAGACCAATTAGGCTCTTGAATAATAGGAGGTGTCGTCAGTGCTGACTTTAACTTGTTAAAAGCCTCCTTACATTCTTCACAAAACTCAAATTTAACATCCTGCTGCAATAGTCTAGATAAAGGTACTGCTATCTTGGAAAAATTCTTGATAAACCTTCGATAGAAACCTGCATGACTAAGGAAAGAACGCAATTCCCTCATAGTTGTGGGGTATGGTAAATTCACAATTAAATCAACCTTTGACTTGTCTACCTCAATACCTTTATTAGAAACAACATGCCCTAAAACAATTCCTTGGTCTACCATAAAGTGGCACTTCTCATAATTCAAAACCAGATTTTTCTCAATGCATCGTTCAAGAACAGAATTTAAATTATGTAAACATGCATCAAATGAATCACCATACACTGTAAAATCATCCATGAAAACTTCAATGCAATTATCAATAAAATCTGAAAATATGCTGACCATACATCTCTGAAATGTTGCCGGTGCATTACAAAGTCCAAAGGGCATTCTTCTAAATGCAAAAGTTCCAAAAGGACAAGTGAAGGTAGTCTTCTCTTGATCCTCTGGTGCTATCACAACTTGATTATACCCCGAAAAACCATCAAGAAAGCAGAAATAAAACTTACCTGCTAACCGCTCAAGCATCTGATCAATGAATGGTAATGGGAAATGGTCCTCTCTAGTTGAAAAGTTTAACTTGCGGTAGTTTATGCACATACGCCATCCATTCTGAATCCGTGTTGGAACCAGCTGATAGCCTCGCAAAGCGGGCAAATCTTGTTATGTTATTTCGATATAAATTGCATGAATGCATGATTGTTTTTGTACATTTTACGTTTGTTCGTGTTGTTTTGTTTTAAAGTGAATTGCAAGAACAAAGTTGGAGCAAAGACTTGTTCTATACAAAAATAGGGTCAAAACAAGTTAAAAAGATGGAAGAATTCCTTGATCCAGCCTTCGCGCGTTCAAGCAAGTCGCAACAAAGAAAAATGCCCACGTCGCGAGCAATACCAATTGTCGCGCACGCAAGCTACAACCAGAATAGCTAGTCGCGAGCGCGACATTTATATACGCGGGCGCGACAAGCAGATCTGAGTGTCAGAAGCAATTGGACCAGACGACGCGAGCGCGATATTCATATACGCGGGGGCGAGAAAGCACCTTTGAGAGGCAGAAAGTTTGCCAGCGAAATACGCGAGCGCGACTTTCATATGCGCGAGCGCGAAAAGAACTTTTGAGAGGCAGAAGCACTTGGAGCCGAAGTCGCGAGCGCGACCTTCATCAGCGCGAGCGCGAATCGAGATTACCAGGAGACGTGATTGCTGCCTTTTCATTAGAGAATCATATCTTTTCATGCAAGAGTCGGGACTCCTCCCAAGAGAAGTCACCTCAAGCACCTCTTGGCCAGCCAATCACTACCAAAACCACCATCACTCTCCTACTCTATAAATAGCAAACAAAGAGAAGAAAAAGACAGACAGATAGGGAATTAATTCTTATTCAGAGTTATATTCACAAAAACACTTAGATTGTATTAGGAGAAGTGTGTTAGTAGTACTTAGAGCAAGATTGACGAAAGTCACTTGTTATTGATTGTGCCAAGAACACCAAGAAGTTCCTCGAGGTGTGACGCCCTCCGGAGGCTTGAGTTTGATTACTTCTTTCTCTTGTTTTATAGACTTGTTGTATGTTGGTCTTCATTATTCTTCTATACAAAGCAACAATTTTAATTGGTAGTATTCAATAAAAATTCCTTAAGTTATCTTTTGATCTTTGTTTAATCAAAGTTACTAGATTATATTCTCAGAAGGAAATAGTTTAGCAAAGATCAAAGAGATTTAATTCATTGAGTTGAATTTACATATGCATATTTTACTTATTCCTGTTGAAATTAAATCTGTCTTATTGAAATAATCAAAGAATAAGAATTAGGTTTAATATTTAACAAGATAGGGATTTTATTATATGTAGAAATACATATAATAGATAGTATAATTCTATACTGAGAAGTTGAATTATATTATACCATATGTAATTAAGAGATTCTTTATTGAATATTACAAGCTTTTGCATAGAAAAGGAAAATCCTGTGTACAATTAATTAGTCTAAGTATTTTACTACACATTTGTCTTTATGATTAATTATTCTAAGTATTTTAATGCACATTATTCTCTGAAGTTGAATAATCATTAGATCTAGAATAACTAAGAAATTCCTTAGAACTATTTTATATTTGTATTCCTGTAAACATATCAATAAGAATAAAGTAGCAAGTGTATTCAACCCGTTCCTCGTGGGATCGATCTTTTATTACTACGTTGCGATCCGTATACTTGCGGGAACTCAAAAGAGACGCAACAAGTTTTTGGCGCCGTTGCCGGGGAACGGTGTTCTGTCATTTAACGAAATATTCTTATATATGATTTACAGCTTGTTTTAATTAAGGTACATACTTATAGTTGATTCAAAATTTTGCAGAAACACCTAATTTACACACCTCATATGCCAAGCACCAGATCTTCAAATAGTGAATTGGAGGATTATCAGCCTGAAATTGAACAATTCCTTTCACAACGAAAAAAGAAGAAGAAAAGAAGAAATTCAAGAATCATGGGTAATGGAAATCCGCCACAAAGGTTGATGGACTTTGTGACTCCAAGTTTAAATGGTTCACAAAAGGGAGTAGTACGTTCACCGGTAAATGCTAACCAGTTTGAGATTAAACCCGCTTTATTACAAATGCTTCAAAATAGTGTTCAGTTCTACGGATTACCAAATGAAGATCCTAACTCACATATAGCCAGTTTTCTTGAGATCTGTGATACATTCAAGATGAATTCAGTACCAGCAGATGCTATCAAATTACGTCTATTTCCTTTCACATTGAAAGACAAGGTAAAAGCTTGGTTGAATTCATTACCACCAAACTCTATCACTACTTGGGAAGAACTAGCCCAAGCCTTCCTGTCTAAGTATTTCCCACTAGCGAAAACCGCTAGGCTTATCAAAGAAATAACCTCATTTACCCAATATGAAAATGAATCCTTATATGAGGCATGGGATCGCTACAAAGAGCTCCAACGAGTTTGCCCACACCATGGCCTTCCCCAAAATATATTGATTCAAACCTTCTACAATGGAGTGACACCTTCTACAAGAGGAACTATAGATGCCATGGCAGGAGGATCATTAATGAAGAAGACTACTAATGATGCAATTGAGTTACTAGAAGAGATGGCCAACAATAATAGCATATGGCCAGCCGAAAGAACTCAGGTAAGTCATTCTACTGTTAGTAATGAGTCTTCTTCTTCTTCAAAAAATTCAGCAAAGAAAGTGCATGAATTAGACCCCTTAACTATGATGCAAGCACAGATTTCTGCCTTGTCTTATAAAATTGATAACTTAAACATAAGTAAATCAACATCTCTTATTTGTGACAATTGCGGTCAAAATGGGCATATATCAAATGAATGTAATTATAAGCATCCGGTTATGGAGGAACAAGTGAATTATGTCCAAGGACAAGTTCGTGGTCCATATTCAAATACTTATAATGCTGAAAATCGTAATTATCATAACTCTTTTTGGAGAAACCATGATAATCAGGATAGAGGCAATCAGGTTAGTCAGTCTCAAGATAGACTGGGACAATTGACTAATAAAATTGATAAATTTCTGGAGGGATTTAACCAAAAGATGAGTAGTCAGGATGATAGCTTTAAATGGTTAGAATCAAAGTTTGATAAGTTATTCAAAAATCATTCATCATCTATACATAACTTGGAGGTGCAAGTAGGGCAACTTGCAAGTGCTATTTCCTCACGTGAAGTGGGAAATCTTCCTAGTAATACAGAAAAGAATCCTAGGGAGAATGTAAGTGCCATTGCCTTGCGAAGTGGAAAAATAGTAGATAAAATAAATCCTTCGGGTACTGATATTAATATTTTGAATAGTGCAAATGTGGAGCCGGTTTGTAAACCAAGCATTGAGGAAAATAGTGCAGGATCAAGAGGACAAGAAAAAGGAAAGGACACGGAGAAGGACAACGTTAAAATTTATCAATCTAGGCCACCTTTTCCGCAAAGGCTCAAGAAGCAGGAGCAAGATAAGCAGTTCTTAAATTTTATTGATAAACTGAAAAATTTGCATATCAACATGTCACTTATGGAAGCTATCACACAAATTCCAAATTACGGTAAGTTCCTTAAAGAATTGATCTCAAAGAAACGTAGTTGGGAAGATGTGTCGACAGTCACTCTAACTGAGGATTGCAGTTCCATAATCTCAAGTAAGTTACCTACTAAACTCAAAGATCCAGGGAGTTTCACTATACCATGCAAATTAGGTAAAGTAGATTTTCCTAGATGCCTGTGTGATTTAGGAGCAAGTATTAATTTGATGCCATTATCTCTCTTTAAGAAATTGGGATTAGAGGATGAAGTTAAAAGAACTAATATGGTTTTACAACTTGCTGACCAAACTATTAAAAGACCCTATGGTATCATTGAGGATGTACTTGTTAAGGTTGACAAATTTATTTTTCCAACTGATTTCGTCATACTTGACTTTGTTTATGATAAAAATTGCCCTCTTATTTTAGGAAGACCATTTATGAACAGAGGGAGAGCATTAATTGATGTTTCAGAAGGAAAATTAGTCCTTAGAATAGGTGATGATGTCATTGAGTTTCATATAGATAAAGCTATGAAATATCCTATGGATGAGGGAAATTGCATGAGAATTGACATAGTTGATGCATGCATACAAGAAATATTTACCTCGGAAGGTAATGAAAAATTTGAAGAAGAAAATGTCAATATTGAAGAAGAGGAGTTTATAAATTTAAGACCTGAAATGTTACTTAGGGAGCATGAACCTTTACCACCATCAATTGAAGTTCCACCAATAGTAGACCTTAAAGAGTTACCAAGTCACTTGCGATATGCTTTCTTAGGTAAAAATCACACACTTCCTATAATTATTTCTAACAAATTAACTGTAGATCAAGAGAATGATTTATTAAAAATTGTTAGAAATAGGATTAAGAGTATAGGATGGCAAATTTCTGACCTTAAGGGGATAAGTCCAAATCGAGTCATGCATTACATCAATCTTGAGGATGGACATATACCTAAGGCAGAAAGACAAAGGAGACTTAATCCTAATATGAAAGAAGTAGTGAAGAAAGAGATTATCAAATTGCTAGATGCAGGAATAATATACCCAATTTCGAATAGCCAATGGGTTAGTCCAATCCAATGTGTGCCTAAAAAGGGAGGAATGACTGTAGTAAAAAATGAAGATGGTGAACTAATTCCTACTAGGACCACTACAGGTTGGAGGGTATGTATTGATTATAGAAAACTTAATTCAGCCACCAGAAAAGATCATTTTTCGTTACCATTCATAGATCAAATGTTAGAAAGAATTGCTGGTCATGCTTTCTATTGTTTTCTCGATGGCTACTCAGGATATTTTCATATTTATATCTTTCCGAATGACCAAGAGAAAACTACATTTACTTGTCCATTTGGTACATTTGCATATAGGCGCATGCCTTTTGGATTATGCAATGCACCTGCAACATTTCAACGTTGCATGACCGCGATTTTTAATGATTACATAGAAGAAATTATGGATGTCTTTATGGATGACTTTTCTGTGTATGGTGATTCATTTGAAGGTTGTTTAAAAAATCTAGATCTTGTATTGTCAAGATGTGAAAGTGCTAACTTGGTTTTGAATTGGGAGAAATGCCACTTTTGTGAACCCCTCCCCCCGAATACATAGGCACGTGATGCATATGATGAATGAGAAGAAATGCACGTGAGTGTGTGAGTCGCCACCTTGTTTAATTATTTTAGGGTAAACTAGGAAAAAACCCTAAGTGACTCCATTTTAATTAACCTAATTACTAGATTAATTATCCCAATGTTTAAGGCACAATCTACGAACCCGAGATGGATCCCGAGACTATGTCATGCTGATGAACTAACCGATGAATGAATGCTTTGCAAGGTGAATGATGTAATTGGACCAAATGAAAGGTTTATGTGATTTTGACTTGCCACCCGGGGTGAAATCCCGAACGTGCCTACGTACTTCCGTTTGAATGGAAGATCAAAGTCAACGTAGTTCGATAGGCCTCTTTTAGAGGGCTTTGAATGGTATGCTTAATGCATGGGTGTGTGTATGCTTTGTGCATTTTGTTTAGGCATTTTGCCAAAGATTGATTGATTTTAGGCGTTTATTACCAAAAGATTCATTTTGAGGCTTTTAGCCAAAAGAATTGATTTGGGCTTATTCTTGCCAAAATTGGTGTTCGGGCTTATTATTGCCGAAAATGATTTTTGTCGAGCGATTTGTCGTCAAAATCGTTGAGTTTAAGGCTTTTAGCCAAAATGGTTTATTTGGGCGATTTCATCGCCGAAAATTGTTGATTTTAAGGCTTTGAGCCGAAATTGATTGATTTTAAGGCTTCGAGCCGAAAAAGTGTTGATTTAAGCAATTCGTTTGCTAAAATGTGCAATTTAGGCGATTGTCGCCAAAATGGTTGATTTTGAGGCTTTGAGCCAAAATGATGTGATTTAGGCAATTTGTTTGCCAAAACGATGTGATTGGGCGATTGTCGCCAAAGTAATTGATTTTAAAGCATTTGTGCCAAAATGATGCATTTTAAGCGATTTGTCGCTCGAAAGTGTTGATTTTAAGGCATTTGTGCCAAAATGGTTCATTTAAGCAATTTGTCGCTCAAAAGTGTTGATTTTAAGGCTTTGAGCCAAAATTGATTTATTTAGGTGATTTATCGCTCAAAAGATTGATTTTAAGGCCTTTGGCCAAAATATGTCGATTTAGGCGATTTGTTGCCAAAATTGTGATTGATTAAACTGTAGGCAATTTATTGCCATAAAAACGTGATTTGAATGAGGCCGTTAGTCACAATTATTGATTAATTAGACTTTTAGGCAGATTTGTTCGAAATAAGGCGATTGAACCGTAGTTATTAATTAACTAGGCTCTTTAGCCGATATTGTCGGATTTAAGCTTAACTGCCACGATTATTAATTAATCGGGCGTTAAGCTTAATCATGTTTGTTTTTTTATCAAAGCAGTTTATTTACCAAAAAAAAAAAACGACGTGGATGCATCTATGCGATTGTAGAATTATTGAGAGTAGAAGAGAAATATGCATGGAGTGCTAAAATTAAATAGGCAGAGTTTTGTTTACATACCTGATTTAATTGACAACCGCTTCTTAACTCCAGGTTAAGCTCCTCGTTTAGGTATATTAACTAATTTTTATTTTTATTTAATTTTAGTTATCAAATATCACAATAAAAATGCAATAAAAAATAAATTAAATGCGAAAAGCGGTAAAGAAAACGCAAGGAGCGTGAGAGGGAGAAGGATTCGTCCGTCAACACGGGCAGGAGTGTCAGAAATAGGCTGAAAATGGCCTATTTATAGGCCATTTTCGGGTCCCCGGCGGTAGCTACCGCCTGTCTCAGCGGTAGCTGCCGCCGGAGGAGTTGGGCGGCAGCTGTCGCCCGGCTCGGCGGTAGGCACCGCCTGGGAGGGCGGTGGCTACCGCCCTATCGGTGGGGCGACAGGCCCCGCGCGCGCTGGCAGCAGGGCTCGCCCAGGGGGTGGGGGGCCAAGCCCCGCCCGCGCGGGGCGACAGGCCCCGCGCGCGTTGGCGGTAGGCCTCGCCCGCGCGGGGCGCAGGCCCCGCGCGCGCTTGGCGCCAGGCCTCTCCCGCGCGGTGGGGCGGCAGCTACCGCCCAGTTTGGGCGGCTGCTGCCGCCAGGCCCGGCGGCCGGCCCCGCTGTGCCCGGCGGCCGGCACCGCCGTGGCCGGTGTGGTCACCGTGCCTCGCTCCGGGAGCCTTTTTGGGAGTTCTGAACCTCCGAAAAATATTCTGGGACCTGTTCCGCGATCCTCGCGACATTCCGGACATTTTAAGTACCATATTGACATACTTTCGGTGAACTTCCGAAATAGCCTCCGGTCCGGCCGGACCGTTTGCAGTCCGAAAAAACAGGCTTTCTGAGCCTCAAAATTTGGGTGTTCACAGTTGCCCCCCACCGTCGACCATAAAAAATGATTTATGGGAGTCGGTGGTTGTCTGAAACGCAAATTTTGTAGGCGAAAATTGGACGCGTCCGGAAGACCCGCCTCTTGGCTATTTGCTTATAAATAGCTTGAAAAAACTCATTTTCATTCATTCTAAACTTTCTAAGTTAAGGAACTCTCTCAAATTCTCTCAACTTTCTAGGTTTTAAGGTTTCTATCATGGCTTCCTCTGATCTGAGCGGTGAGGAATATCTGGGGTCTCTGGGGATCTCGCTAGACGACGTCAATCTTACGGCGGACGCTAGCACTCACGCCTCCATAACAGGCATCTTCGCTCAGGTACGCCTCTTTTTATTATTATTATTTTTTTTTTTTTGGGCCTCTGTGGCCAGAACGTGATTTTCGGGCCTCTGCGGCCTGAATGTGATTTTCGGGCCTCTGTGGCCTGAAAGTGATTTTTCGGGCCTCTGTGGCCTGAAAGTGATTTTTCGGGCCTCTGTGGCCTGAAAGTGATTTTTCGGGCCTCTGTGGCCTGAAAGTGATTTTTCAGTTTGTCTTATTAGTATGCATGCTAAGATATTATCCTTAGTAAAGAACCAAGGAACAATTCTTATATTGCTTTACCTTTAGGATCCTTACATTAGATTGGATGTGGCTGAGACCTCTATGTCCGAAATCCCGATCGAGATATTGGATCCGAGACACCCGGTCGGGGCAATCATCTATCCGTCCCGTCTGGGTTACCTGAGGCAATTTGATGCTGGCCGAAATAGCCACAAGGAGCTGCTGGGTGCTTTGGCCGAGAGATGGTGGGATACTACTAACACTTTTCATTTTTCTTGGGGCGAGATGACAATGACCCCTGTGGATTTTTCTGTGATTACCGGAATCCCTTTCGGTATTCGGACGATCGAATTATATGATGACTGGAGGACAGAGGTTTCCCCTGATCGGATGGTGGAATTAATTGGTATAGACCTGCCTCGGATTGTCGGGCCAGGCTCCGCTACTCCAGCTTTGAGTGTTTCTAGGCGCTGGCTATATCTCCAAGCCCCCGGCATTTATGCTAGACACAGGCGGGGAGAGCTGACGGCTACTCAGGTTGCCAGGTTCACCTTGTTGCTGATGTTTGCTTCGACCTTTTGGTCCAACAGGAAGGAAAGGTTTAATCCTTCTATCTTGAAGAGTTTAGAAAACCTAGCCCATCTCACGGAGTACGACTGGGCCGGCGCTATTCTGAGCCGTATGTATGATGACATGTGCGATCTGAGTCGGAGCCACTGTAAACTTAGCGGGACCTACTACTTCTGGGAGGTGATGCGAAGAACATTCTGTATATTTTTCTGTTTTATTAGCCCTCTTTTGACTTTTGTTTCTTCTTTGTTGCAGATTTGGGCATTTGAGTATTTTCCTTACACTCGCCCGGAGCAGATTCATGCAGATCTCGGATTAGGGCTGGTACCTTTGGCTTGGAGATGGTATCGAACTAACCTTCATACCAGTCGGCACAAACACTCGCTAAAAGACCTGAGAACCTTTTTTGATACGTGTAGCCCGGCGCAGGTATGTATTCAGTAATTCTCGAATACGTTGAATAAAAAGATTTATCAACATATTGGTGTCTTTTATAGGTTGAAGTGGGGGCTATGGCCATTCGCCTACAGAGCTGGATCCAAGTTGATCCTCATTTTCAGCGGTCGGACGACTTGTCTCGGCGGAGGGTGATCCTGTCGCATCCCGTCCTGAGACGATATTACCTGGGCGAGAGAGTAGGCTTTCAGATAAGAAGCTGTCGTTCCATCCCTTATCCTCCTCCCGGGGACATGCGAACGGGCAGGCAGATGACTCTCACTGATGCGCATGCTGAGGGTATTCCGTATGGAGAGTTCATCTTGGAGGGAGATTATGCTGAGTTCTGCAGACTCTTTCTGATGCAGCCTATTGGATCGCGACTTGATAGTTTTCAGAGATCAGCTCCTTTCCATCCGCCCGCTACCCGCTCTTCTCGGGCCGCTGGTTCTTTGAGTAGGACTCCAAAGAGGAGGCCTACGACTGATCCGTCTTCTTCTACTCGGGCTGAAGGTTCATCTCAAGCTGGCCCTAGCCACTCGACCGGCCATTCCAGGGCTCCCCGGGCTGTGACAGAGGCCACCGGGTCACTTCATTCAGACTTGGCCAATTTACGTCTTCCGTACAGCATTTCCTACCATACTCCTGACGCTCCTTTAGCCTTTCGAGAAGTCTCGCTGAACAATGTGGATCGCTTGGCTCTGCCTTCTGAGGACATTACCGAGGTAAGTAAAAACTGCTAAATCTCTCACAAAAATGATTCATAAGAGATTTGATGTTGATTTGCATTCATTTTCATCATTCATCATCATTTTTTTTTTGTAGGTTCCTGTCGGATTGATCAATCAAATGATGGAATTGATGCTCGGGATGCAGCAAGAACTGTCTTCGTCCTGGACTCGTGAGGCTTACAGTGATCAGAGAAGGCAGAGGCCCCGTCGCTGAAGTCATGGTTGCCGAATTTTTCTGTTCCTCTTTCTTTCTTTCTTATCTGACTACTGTACTAAACTTTGACCGTGCTTCTGTACTGTATCTTTGTGCTGAGTTTTATTTTGTACCTGCACTTGGTTAGTATTGAAATATATGTATGCATGAAACAAAATGAGTTTATTATTATGGTTATTTTTTTTTATTTTTATGATTATATATTTTTTTTATTTTTATTATATATATATCTTTTTTTTTTTTTTTGCGCGGCGGTCGCTACCGCCATCATTTAGTGGCAATTTGGCGGCCACTGCCGCCGTCATTCGGTGGCAATTCGGCGGCTGCTGCCGCCTTCATTCAGTGCATCTTCTCCTATAAAAGCTTGTTCTTTGTTTTGGCTCTTCACTCATTCCTCACTTTCTATCTTCTTCTTTTCTCTCTGTATTTATCTTTTCCAAAGAATGAATCCTTCTTTCAATCATAGCATGCATAGCTGGGTTAGGGGTCTCTCCAAAGTTGAAAAGATCAACTTGAAGAGGTATGGCCTCTCTCCTATCATTACTCTCAGGGGGGTAGTGATTGACTGGAACTTTTTATGGGCCTGTATCAGATTCTGGGACCCTGAGGCCCATGTTTTTCGGTTTGGGGCCATGAAGGAAGAAATGTGTCCTCTTTTCGAGGAGTTTTGTGCTATCATAGGGTGTGACCCTAACGCCCCTTTAGTCAGGCATGAGGTTAAAGTTGGGTATATTCGGTCATTTGAAAATTTATTTCAATTCAGTCGGCTGCAAGCTAAGGCCATGATTGTTGACGACCAGAAGGCAATTCTGATGCCCCTGATTGATGAATTTTCAGGGGTCGATTTGGATGACCCAGACCAGATGAGGCTGAGGATGCGGGCCTTTGTATTTTGCTTATTATCTGGTTTCTTGTTTAATAAGGATCCAAGCTTCGGGGATCTGCGATTTTGTCCTATGATTCGACAAATGGAGGATATGGGTTGTATTGGTGGCATTGTGCTAGCAGAAACTATCAGGAGCCTTGACAGAGCTGCTTTAGGCTTCGAGGACTGGACGGTTTCCCCGATTATTCTCCAGGTACTTCTCCTCTCTTCTTCCTCCTCTTTTCTTTATTTTTTTTTATCATTTTTTTGTTCCTTTGTAATAGAAAGGATCCATTACTCAGGTTTGGTTGAAGGATCATCTTCAAGTGGTTGCTGCTCCTACTTCATTGCCTTATAACCCCGTACAGTACCACATGCGGAGGATTTTGATCACATACCCGTCTGTTGATGCATGGACCTCATGGCTGATTGAATTGGGTCCAGATGAGGTACTGTGGTTTGTGCCTTGGTATGACATCAACCGGTTTATTCAGGTTAGCTTCCGCCATACTCAGGTTTACCTGTTGGGCCTTACACATTGCACCTGGTACTGCGCTTCGCGTGTTCTGAGACAGATGGGGATAGATCAGACTGTTCCGACCATGGATGATTCCCTAGCTGATTCAGCCATCACTCCGGGAGTTACTCGAGCCGTCCTTAGGGCCTGGGTTAGGGACCATCATATGGTTAGACCTTCACCTAATCCTGCTGGTATTCAGACCTCTCCTGAATACCGGTCTTGGTTTATGACCGTTGTCTGGCCAGTTGAGAAGCTGAGGAGGAACGCACTGCTGAGTGTACTTGAAGGTTGGACTCAGGCTGACGCTGGTAATGAGGCTGGGACTGATGAGGAGATTCTACTGGCTCCCCAGATAGGAAATGTCGGAGAGAGTTCGGGAGCTAAAGATGACTCAGAAGACGTTGCCCCACGGAGACGACGAGACACTTAGACTTTTATGGGCTTTCTGGTTTTTTGTTTTTGATTCTTTTCGGTATTTTGGCTTTGGACTTTGGATGTATGTTTTATTTGGACTTGGACTCTACTTTCTTTAGTTTTCTGCTTGATTTTAGACTGTTTGCCTTTATTGTTTTTTATCGGGCATGCCACTTGTCGTTTAAGCTTTCCAAGCACTTTCCAACTTTTATTTATTTAAGCTCTAATTTTTTGCCTAAGCCGCCCTTTCGAGTTTTCAGCTTAGCGAGCTACCCATTTTTTTGCCTAAGCCGCCCTTTTCGGGTTTTCAACTTAGCGGGCCCCGATTTTTGCCTAAGTCGCCCTTTCGGGTTTTCAACTTAGCGGGTTTTTCTTTTTTTTTTTTTATCAGCAAAAAGAAAGAATTATGAAATGGTATGTTTTTTATTAATGTTTAGACCGTACCCAATGAGGGCTGCCTACATATCTCCGATATATAATTTCTTTTTTCCGAAGAGAATCAGGTCTAATGTAGTTCATTTTACATTATGCAACGCTTATTACACAAAATATCTTTTTAACTGATCTAAATTACATGGATTCGTGAATTCCAAACCATCTAAATCAGTCAAGATGACGGCTCCGCCGGACAATACTTTCTTCAATACATAGGGTCCAGCCCAATGAGGACGGAACTTCCCACGTGGGTCTATGATTGGCTGTCTAATCTCCTTCAGGACCAAACAACCTTCTTCCAGCTTCCGGTCTTTGACCTTCTTATTGAAGTGTCGTGCCATCCTTCTTTGGTACACTTGAGTTTGGTGGACTGCTTGTAGTCGCTTTTCATCCATACTTAAGAGCTGTAAATGATAATTCTTTGCCCAATTCTGCTTCGCTAATCTGGCTTTCCTGGATAATCCTCGCCGACTGAACTTCCAGCTCAATAGGCAACACTGCTTCCATTCCATATACTAAAGAATACGGAGTTGCTCCGGTGGGTGTTCTAATCGAAGTCCTATATCCCCATAAAGCATTCGGTAACTGTTCGTGCCAAGCTTTGTGCTTTTTAACTGTCTTTTGCAAAATAACTTTTATGGCTTTATTTGCAGCTTCCACAGCCCCGTTTGTTTGCGGACGATAGGGCGAGGATTTA
>NC_143153.1:9615247-9749335 GCF_041381405.1 Jatropha curcas
CAAGCCTAATCAAGGAATTTTCAATACTAACCACCGACCAAAGTCTTATTTCCTATTAGAAAACCAGTCTTTCTCTGCACCTCCCTAAGCGTAGCATTCTAGAACAAAGCCGTCCCGAGTGCCCACCCAAAGCCGTCCCGAGTGCCACACCCAAAGCCATCCCGAGTGCCACACCCCAAGCCGTCCTGAGTGCCATAGCCAAAGCCGTCTCGAGTGCCAGACCTAAGCTGTCCCAGTGGCGCACCAAAGCCTTTCGGAGTGGCGCACCAAAGCCATCCCGAGTGGTGCACCAACCATGCCGTGTGGCACCACCCTAAGCGTACCAAGTGTCGTACCGTAAGTCCCAAGGGTAGGTCACCTAAGCCATCCTGTGTTATGCGCCGTAAGTCCCCTGAGGCAGGTCACCTAAGTCACGTTCCTGTGTAGCGCACTATAAGTCCCCGAGACATGTTTTCAAAGTCCCCTGAGGCATGTTTTCAAATTCCCCTAGGCATGTCTTCAAAGTCCCCCTAGGCACCGTCCGAAGGACAACCTCCCTAGTGGAGCATTCTCAAAATCAAAGTCGCCAACTGGTGTAATCATCCGCAAAAGCCATTAACAACCACCATGACGCAACTCATCCACCCAATAAATTCCGTAATGGCACCGTAAGTCCCCTAAGGCAGGTTATTAAAGTCCCCCTGGCACCGTCTAAAGGACAATCTCTTGCAGTGGAGCATTCTCAATTCAAAGCTGCCAACTGTTGCAATCATCCGCAGAAGCCATCAACAACCACCATGATGCAACTCTCCGCCCATGCCACCATCATAAGTCCTCCAAGGCAGGTTTTCAAAGTCCCATTGGGCATTGTCCGAAGGACAACCTCTCGAAGTGGGAGCATTCTCATATAAAGCTGCCAATAGAGTAATCATTCACAGAAGTCATCAACAACCACCATGACGCAACTCATCTTGCCCAACAAATGCCGTAATGGCACCGCAAGTCCCCCGAGGCAAGTTATCAAAGTCCCCCCGAGGCAAGTTATCAAAGTCCCCCGAGCACCGTCCGAAAGACAACCTCCTGCAGTGGAGCATTCAGAGATAAAAGCGCCAACTAGTGCAATCAACTGCAGATGACGTCGACAATCACCATGGAGCAATCTTCTGCCTGTCAATCGCCATAATGGCAACCCACATCAATAAAGCCGCTGTGAACCCCTCCCCAAAATCACCGGCATATGAATGCATGTGACTAAAGGAAGAAATGCACGTGAGTGTGTGAGTCGCCACCCTGTTTAATTATTTTAGGGTAAACTAGGAAAAAACCCTAAGTGACTCCAATTTTAATTAACCTAGTTGCTAGATTAATTATCCCAATGTTTAAGGCACAGTATACGAACCCGAGGTGGATCCCGAGACTATGTCTGCTGATGAACTAACCGATGGATGAATGCTTTGCAAGGTGAATGATGGATAATGAAATGTTTGAGGGATTTTGATGATTTCGAACTTGCACCGGGTGAAATCCCGACGTGCCTACGTACTTCCGTTTGAATGGAAGATCAAAGTCAACGTAGTTCGATAGGCCTTCTTTGAAGGGCTTTGAATGGGTATGCTTTATGCATGAGTGTGATGCTTTGTGCATGATTTTGTGTATGCTTGTGCATTTTGTGTGTATGCTTTGTGCATGATTTTGTGTATGCTTTGTGCATGATTTTGTGTATGCTTTGTGCATTTGTGTGTATGCTTTGTGCATGATTTGTGTATGCTTTGTGCATGATTTGTGTATGCTTTGTGCATTTTAAGGCATTTTGCCCAAAAATTGATTTTAAGCGATTTGTCGCTAAAATGGTTGATTTACGGTTTTAAACCGAAAATGATTGATTTGAGGCATTTGCCAAAAATGTCGATTTTAAGCGATTTGTCGCTAAAATGGTTGATTTTACGGTTTTAAACCGAAAATGATTGATTGAGGCATTTTGCCAAAAATGTCGATTTAAGCGATTTGTCGCTAAATGGTTGATTTTACGGTTTTAACCGAAAATGATTGATTTTGAGGCATTTTGCCAAAAATGTCGATTTTAAGCGATTTGTCGCTAAAATGGTTGATTTTACGGTTTTAAACCGAAAATGATTGATTTTGAGGCATTTTGCCAAAATATCGATTTTAGACTTTAAGCCAAAATTGTTGATTTTAAGGCAAATTCATTGCTAAAATGTGTAACTTAGGCGATTGTCGCCAAAATGGTTGATTTTATGGTTTTAGTCGAAAGTGTGATTTTAAGGCGTTTCGCCAAATGGTTCGATTTTATGACTTTTAGTCGAAAGTGTTGATTTTAAGGCGTTTCGCCAAATGGTTCGATTTTACGACTTTTGGCCGTAAAAGGTTTGATTTTTGATTAAGCAAGACTTTAGTTGACGTGTATGCATTTTATGCAGTTATAGAATGATTAAGAGTAGAAAAGAAGCATGCATGAAGTGCTAAATTAAATAGGCAGAATTTTAATTACGTACCTGATTTAATCGTCGGCCACTTCTTAACTCCAGATTTAGCTCCTCGTTTAGGTATATTAATTAATTTTTTAATTTTATTTTATTTAGTGGTCAAATAACACAATATAAATGCAATAAAATTAAATTAAATGCAAAAAGCGGTAAAGAAGACGCAAGGAGCGTGAGAGGGAGAAGGTTTCGTCCGTCAATACAGACAGAGGTGTCAAAAACAGCCTGAAAATGGCCTATTTATAGGCCATTTTCGGGTCCCCGGGCGGTAGCTGCCGCCAGGCTGGCGGTACCTACCGCTGTCGGTGGGGCGACAGGCCTCGCCGCGCAGGGCGAGAGGCCTGCGAGGCGGCGCGAGGGGTAGCCGCGAGGGCGCGGAGAGGCACGCCGCGCGGGCGAGGGAGGAGGCCTCGCCCGCGCGGGGCGAGAGGCCTCGCCCGCGCTGGGCGCCAGGCCCCGCCCGCGCTTGGCGTGGGCTGGCGCCGCCGTGGCCGGTGTGGCCACCGTGCCTCGCTTCGGGAGCCTTTTGGGAGTTCCGGACTTCCGAAAAATATTCCGGGACCTGTTCCGCGATCCTCGTAAAATTCCGGACGTTTCAGTACCATATTGACATATTCTGGTGAACTTCCGAAATGGGCCTCCGTCCGGCCGACTGTTTGCAGTCCAGGGAAATTGGCTCTTTGAGCCTTGTTGAGTCAAAGTTACTGTAAAAGTCAAATGCACTGTAGCAAATGCACTGTAGCACAATTAAATTTGCTGGAGCAAATTCATTGTAGCACAGTCAAATTTACTGTAGCAAAGTCAACCAAACAGGCTTTTTTGAGCCTCAAAATTGGAGTATTCACAGTCGCCCCCCACCGTCGACCATAAAAAATGATTTATGGGAGTCGGTGGTTGTCCGAAACGCAAATTTTGAGGATGGGCAAAAGAGGAGAAACCCCGCCGTTGTTTTTTTTTTTTTTGTTTTTTTTTTTTAAATGAAATGATCAAATGCATGGATTTATGTTGGCAAAGAGAAAATGTTATTTATGATGCAAACTTATGTTTGTGACCGGGCCTTGTGGCTGCCTACGTATCTCCAAGAGCTCTTCGGGGGATGGGGAGAATCAGGTCTTTCGTAGTTCCTTCCAGGATGCGAACTTCGTGCTCGGCTGATGCGGAATTTCATCTCCGGCTTGATGTTAGTGCGGAATTCCTTTCCGTCTTGGTGCGAAATTTATTTCCGACTTGCTGTTGAGGCAAAATTCAATGCCGACTTAATGCTGATTGTGGAATTCATTTCCAATTTGATTTCTTCGGGATTCCTTCCCGACTTGATTTCTCCGCGGGATTGCTTCCCGGCTTGATGTCTTTGCGGGATTTCTTCCCGGCTTGATGTCTTGCGGGATTTCTTCTCGGCTTGATGTCTTTGCGGGATTTCTTCCCGACTGGATGTCTATGCGGGATTCTTTCCCGATTTGATGTTGATGCAGAATTCATTTCTGGCTTGATTTCTTCGCGGGATTCCTTCCCGACTGGATGTCTATGCGGGATTCCTTCCCGATTTGATGTTGATGCAGAATTCATTTCTGGCTTGATTTCTTCGCGGGATTCCTTCCCGACTGGGTGTTGATGCAGAATTCATTTCTGGCTTGATTTCTTCACGGGATTCCTTCCCGACTGGATGTCTATGCGGGATTCCTTCCCGATTTGATGTTGATGCAGAATTCATTTCTGGCTTGATTTCTTCGTGGGATTCCTTCCCGACTGGGTGTCTTTGTGGGGTTCCTTCCCGATTTGATGTTGAATCAACTTATTGACTCGAGTTCGTATGATAGTGATGACCTTAGGCGAATCTGACTTTGTTGTTGTAGTGGTTTTACCACTGGTTGACTGAAATATGACTTGTATTCATCACAAAGAGTTTTGAATACCCACATTGTGGTGGTAACTTGAGTGGCTTGAGTGTTGAAGAAGCTTTTATGCTTTGGCTTCACCATGTTTGAATTCTTGAGGTTAATTTGATTCTTTTTCTTGAACTTTATCTTCCTCTGAATTTGAAACTTATTTCCTCAATGGTTCTCCTCTCCATAAGGAATTTTGAGGAGACTCTTCCTTTCCTTTGTTTTGAGAAATGATCCTTGTTTATAAGGACACTTGTACTTGTACCATGCTAGGCGCTTCATTTTCAAGTTGTTTGTTGTCATCCAATTTGTGGAAATGACTGCTTCTTTTAACTTGCTTTTCAAAATGTGAGCAACCGCTGTGGTCTTTGTCCTTATGGCTGAGATGATTTGTCATCTACCCTTGATGGGTTTGAATTTAACGGAGAGCTTGCAGTTGACCCGTTTTTTGACAACTTGATTTCCTGTAGCTTTGTCCTTGATTTCTTTCTTTTGTGCAGAGGTTCCTTTTGACCCATTTTTCCTTTTTTTTTTTTATTTTTTTATTTTTTTTTCTTTTTAGAAGCAGCCTCTCCATAAAGAATGTCGAGGCAACTTGATTCTGAGATGACTTGAGTAGTGTAGGGATAGCATCGTGACTGTGCAGACCCAACCATAACTTCTTTATTCTGTCGCTTTTAAGCTCAAAATTCAGACACCTCTCTGTCGGAGCATCTTCCATTTCTGGAGAAATCATTCTGGCCCTAACCCCTTGAATCGGCTTTCCCTCGGTACTGTTTGAAATCTTGCGTACCCTTTGCTGGATCCCTTCCATGATTACCCTTCAAAACTTCCCCTTTGATGGTGCTTCTGCATTGTACTTTTGTATTGAATTTTATTCGTACCTGCACTTGGTTAGTATTGAAAATATGTATGCATGTTTGAAATGAAAATGGGGTTTCACTATTTCGGATGTACTTTTTTTTTTTTTTTTTTTGTGGCCCCCGCCGTCGGCGGCTGCTGCCGCTGACGTTTTGGCGGCTGCTGCCGCCCTCGTTCGGTGGCAATTTGGCGGCAGCTGCCTCCATCATTCGGCGCATTCTTCTATAAAAACAAGTTTCTTGTTTGGTTTTTCATTCATCCTTCCTTTTCTCTCTTCTTCTTCTTATCTTCAAAGAATGAATCCCTTTTTTACTCACAGCATGCACAGCTGGATTAGGAGTCTCTCCAAAGTCGAAAAGATCAACTTGGGGAGGTACGGTCTCTCTCCTATCGTTACGCTCAGGGGGGTGGTGATCGACTGGAACTTTTTATGGGCCTGCATCAGACTTTGGGATCCTGAGGCCCATGTTTTCCGGTTCGGAGCCATGATGGAGGAGATGTGTCCTCTTTTGAGGAGTTCTGTGCTATCATAGGGTGCGACCCCAATGCCCCTTTGGTCAGGCATGAAGTCAAGATCGGGTATGTTCGGTCGTTTGAAAACCTGTTTCAGTTCAGCCGACCACAAGCTAGGGCCATGATTGTTGGTGATCAGAAAGCAATTTTGTTGCCCATGATTGATGAGTTTTCAGGGGTCTGTTCAGATGACCCAGACCGGATGAGGCTAAGGATGCGGGCCTTGGTTTTTTGTTTATTGGCTGGCTTCTTGTTCAACAAGGATCCGGGCTACGGGGATTTGCGACTTTGTCCCATGGTTCGGCAGATGGAGGATATGGGTTGCATAGGTGGTATTGTGCTGGCAGAAACTATCAGGAGCCTCGACAGAGCCGCTTTAGGCTTTGAGGATTGGACGGTTTTCTCCTATTATTCTTCAGGTATTTCTTCTTTTTCTATTTCTTATCTTTTCTTCTTTTTGGCCTGTTCCTTTGTAATAGAAAGGATCCATTACTCAGGTTTGGTTGAAGGACCATCTCCAAGTGGTTGCCACTCCTACTTTGCTGCCTTATAACCCTGTCCAGTATCGCATGCGGAGGATCTTGATCACACATCCGTCTGCTGATGCCTGGACCTCATGGCTGATTGAATTGGGTCCAAACGAAATGTTGTGGTTTGTACCTTGGTACGGCATTACCCGCTTTATTCAAGTCAGCTCTCACCATACTCAGGTTTACCTTTTAGGCCTTACCCATTGTAGTTGGTACTGCGCTTCGCGCGTTATGAGGCAGATGGGAATAGATCAGACTGTACCGATCATGGATGACTCTTTATCTGATTCCACCATCACTCCGGGAGTTACCCGAGCTGTCCTTAGAGCTTGGGTTAGAGATCATCAGATGGTTAGGCCTTTACCTAATCCTGCTGGTATTCAGACTTCTCCTGAGTATCGGGCCTGGTTCGTGAATGCTGTCTGGCCGGTTGAAAAGCTGAGGAGGAACGCACTGCTGAGTGCACTTGAGGGTTGGACTCAGGCTGACACTGGTGAGGGGGTTAGGATTGATGAGGAGATTGTGTTGACTCCTTGGACAGGCGAGGCTGGAGAGAGTTCAACAGCTAGGGATGACTCGGAGGACGTTGCCCCACGGAGGCGACGGGCCACCTAGACTCTGATAGGCTTTTATTCTTTGGTTTTGAGATGTATTTTTGTTTCATGGATTTTATTTTATTCTTTTTTTTTGGCTTTTTGCTTGTACTGTTTGGCTTTATTTTTTTTTTATTGGAGTGTTGTTTGACTTTTAAGCTTTCCAAGCACGTTCCAACTTTATTCCTTTAAGCTCTAATTTTTGCCTAAGCTGCCCTTCCGGGTTTTCAACTTAGCAAGCTACCCATTTTTGCCTAAGCCGCCCTTTCGGGTTTTCGACTTAGCGGGCCCCGACTTTTTGCCTAAGTCGCCCTTTCGGGTTTTCGACTTAGCGGGTTTTTCTTTGTTTTTTTTTTTTATTATATTTTTTTTATTATTTTTTTTTGTTTATTTTTTTTATTAGCAAAGAAGAAAGAATGATGAAATGATGATTTTTATTAATGTTTAGACCGTGCCCAATGAGGGCTGCCTACATATCTCCGATATGTAATTTCTTTTTTTTTCGAAGAGAATCAGGTCTAATGTAGTTCATTTTACATTATGCAATGCTTATACAAAATATCTCTTTAACTGATCTAAATTACATGGATTTGCAAATTCTAAACCATCCAAATCAGTTAAAATGACGGCTCCGCCGGACAATACTTTCTTCAACACATAGGGGCCAGCCCAATGAGGACGAAACTTCCCACGTGGATCTTGAATTGGCTGCCTAATTTCCTTCAGAACCAAACAGCCTTCTTCTAGTTTTCGGTCTTTGACCTTCTTATTAAAATGTCGTGCCATTCTTCTTTGGTAGACTTGGGTTTGGTGGATTGCTTTCAACCGCTTTTCATCCATACCCAAAAGTTGCAAATGATAATTCTTCACCCAATCTGCTTCGCTGATCTGACTTTCTTGGATAACCCTTGCTGACTGAACTTCCAGCTCAATAGGCAATACTGCTTCCATACCATATACCAACGAATACGGAGTTGCTCCGGTGGGTGTTCTAATTGAAGTCCTGTATCCCCATAAGGCATTTGGTAGCTGTTCGTGCCAAGCTTTGTGCTTTTTAGCCGTCTTCTGCAGAATGACTTTTATGGCCTTATTCGCGGCTTCTACAGCTCCATTTGTTTGTGGACGATAGGGCGAGGACTTATGATGTTGAATTCTCATTTCTTTCAACAAATTAGAAAATTCACTCTGAAAGTGAGACCCATTATCTGTGATGATCTCGAAAGGCGTTCCGTACCGACAAAGGATGTTAGTACGAACGAACTGTGCTGCCTTCTTGGCATTTAGAACTGAATAAGAGGCTGCCTCGATCCACTTAGTGAAATAATCTACAGCAACCAGGATGAATTGATGACCGTTATAGGCCTTCGGGTGGATTTTTCCGATCACGTCTATGCCCCAAGTTGCGAAGGGCCATGGAGAAGCAATAGGATTCAAATTGACCAGAGGCTGTTTTTGCAATTTAGCAAAAATTTGACATTCGTGGCACTTCTGCGCATGCCTCACACAATCCGCCTTCATGGTTGACTAGTAATAACCTAGGTTCATGATTTTTCGAGCCAAGGCTATCCCGTGCATGTGTGGGCCGGACTCCCCGTTATGTAAGGAATCCATGATGGTTTGAGCTTCTTCCTCATCAACGCACCTTAGGTGAAGGCCATTCCAACTTCTTTTGTACAGAACTCCCTCAGTAAGGAAATATCCGGATGCTAGTTGTCTCAATGTCCGTTGATCAGTTTTGGTAGATCCCTCCGGGTAGGCTTCATTCTGAAGATAATTCTGTATATCCCAATACCAAGGCTTATCGTCGACCAAATTCATGATATGTGCTGGCTGTTTCTATAGCCGCACTGTCAAGGGTCGAATGATTCGATCCTCTTCTACATTGACCATGGAGGCTAGAGTGGCTAGAGCATCTGCAAACTGATTTTTGGCTCGTGGTAAGTAATGGAAGGATAAACCATCAAATTGTTGCGCCAATTCATCCAAGCGTTGTAGGTAAGGAACCAAACGCTCTTCTTTAATTTTCCATTTCCTCAAAGCCTGGGAGACTATTAAGTTGGAATCTCCGAAAACCTTGAGGATCTTTATCTCCTTTTCCAAGGCTGCTTCTAACCCTCTTATGCAAGCTTCATACTCGGCTTCATTGTTAGTGCAGTTGAAATCCAATTTGACTGCGATTGGGATGTATTCTCCACAAGGAGTTTTGAATACAACTCCGACCCCATTTCCATGATAATTCGAAGCTCCATCGAAGTACATCTCCCAGACTTCACTTTCTAAGCTTAACAAATCTTCATCAGGAAATTCCACTTCCAGCATTTTGTCTCTGACCGGTAATTCAGCTAGTTGATCAGCTAAAGCACCGCCTTTCACGGCCTTCCGTTGTACAAACTTTAGGTCATAAGCTGCAAGTACTGATACCCACTTTGCCATCTTACAGTCAAGAACCGGCCTCTCCATAAGGAATTTCAAGGGGTTCGACTCAGAAATAACGTACGTAGTGTAAGACGAGAGGTAGTGCTGTAGCTTGGTACAGGCCTAGACTAGAGCCAGACTCAACTTCTCTACTTTATTGTATTTTAGCTCGTATTCTAGCATCCTCTTGCTAAGGTAATACACGGCATTTTCTACCCTTGTATCTTCCGCTTGTTGAGCTAACATTGCACCCATCGCTTCTTCTGTCACTGATAGGTACAACAGCAAAGGCTTTCCTAGCCTTGGTGGCTGTAAAACTGGCGGGGATAACAGATATTGCTTGACTTGGTCGAAAGCTTTTTGACAATCCTCATTCCATTTTACAGTTACTCCTTTCCTGAGCAATTTGAAAATCGGACTACAAGTATCGGCCAATTGATTGATGAACCGGCTGGTGTACTGTAGCCTTCCCAGGAAACCTCGAACTTCCTTTTCCGTTCTCGGTGCTGGCATTTCCAGAATGGCTTTGGCTTTTGAAGGGTCAATCTCTATGCCCTTTCGGCTGACCATATGCCCCAGAAATACTCCGGATGTAGCTCCAAACAGACATTTTGCCGGGTTGAGCTTTAAATTGTACTTTTGAAGTCTAAGGAAGAACTTCTCAAGTGCTATTGTATGCTCTTCAGCTGTTTTTGATTTAACAACCATATCGTCCACGTACACTTCTACTTCTTCATGAATCATGTCATGGAAGATGGCTGTCGCCATTCTTTGATAGGTTGCCCCGGCATTTTTAAGCCCAAAAGGCATAACTCTGTAGCAGTAGGTTCCCCATTCCGTGATGAACGCCGTTTTCTCTTTGTCTGGCACATGCATCATTATTTGATTGTATCCGACAGCGAGATCGGTCAAGGAGACCATCTCGTGTCCCGCCATTCGGTCCACTAACAAGTCAATATGCGGCAGGGGGAAGTCGTCCTTCGGACATGCCTTATTTAAATCCCGATAGTCCACACACATTCTGACTTTGCCATCTTTCTTCGGCACCGGCACAATATTTGCTAACCATGTTGGGTAAGCAATGGGTTCTATGAACTTGTTCTCCAGTTGCTTGGCTACTTCCTCCTTGATTTTCAAGGACCATTCTGTTTTCAGCCTTCTTAGCTTCTGTTTTACTGGCTTGGCCTCGGGGTATACTGGAATCTTGTGCACCGCTATTGCTGGGTCAATTCCCGTGATGTCACTTGCCTTCCACATGAAGCAATCGGCAAACTTCTTTAAGCATTCACTGATCTGTTCCCTGTTCACACAGTCAGATGCAATGTATGTATGTTCATTTTCTTCTTTGCCAATTATTATTTTTTTTCATTTTTTATTTCATTTATTTCTTTTTCATTATTTTTGCTTGGAAATGCTTGGAAAGATAGACACGCGGGGTAGTCAAGAATTTGCAAGCCTTTATTGATTATGAGAGAATTGTCTTCAAAAGTTACATCGAATTTGAAATCTGGATCTTCTAGATCCGACACTAACGACTCAGAACTGGAACTGGACTCTGACTCGGTTTTAGACTCGGGGTTAGACTCAGACTCAGTACAGGACTTGATTACAGACTCTGACTCTAGGTTTGACTCGGGAGGGGGTTCATTAGCAGCGTGTTCCTCCTCGGCGTACCAGTTGGTGAAAGGTCCTTCGTTCGGCTTGATCAGGCTCGGCAGGTCTTGATCCCCATTATTTCCTGTGATAACCGCAACCTCATCAAAGAGACTAGGCTGCATAAAGTCTTCTACTTCCAGTTCAGTTATTGCTTCAACTTCTTCAGATAAGCCATTTAGGTCCAGGCCACGGATGTCACTCACTTCTAGGAATAGCTCGAAAGGATCGATCAATTCCTTGGTCAGAAACAATAGCATTTACCCCGTGATTTGGTAAGGGATTAGTGCTAATGTTCGGCTTCCTTCTTGGGATGATTGAACCGTTGTCTACCAGGTCTTGGATGCGGTTCTTAAGCGTCCAGCACGCTTCAGTCTTGTGCCCGTTACCCTGATGGTACTCACAGTATTCATCAGCTTTGTAGTTCCTTCGTAATGGGTTGGGTGGTGGCCTGTCTTCTAAAGGCTTGATGTAGTTTGCTTTGACAGCTTCTCGGAATACCAAAAGGATTGGCATACCGAGATCAGTATATATTCTTCTCGACTGACTGCCGTTTCTCACGTTTCCCACACGTGAAGGATCCGTCGTGTGGGTGATGCTTGCCACTTCATGGACTTTGCTAGATTGGCTAGGTTTCTTGTATTTTGAGGTTCCCGGGTCTTCTTTCAGTTGCCCTATTTGGATTAAGTCTTCCACCTTAGTTGCAGTCGCAATGGGCGATTGGAACGTAGGCAAGTACTGTGTTTGAAGCTGTGACTGGTAGACAGGCAGTAAGTTCTTGATTATTATATCAACTTGTTCCTGTTCAGAGGGTCGGCTGATCATTTGGGTGACCTTGGCCCTTTTCCTCGTAAGGAACGAGGGAAAGGGTTCATTGTTTTTCTGTTTGGTGGTTTCTAGTTTTTCTCTTATTTTCTGAGCTTCCAGCTCAGAAGCAGTTCTGGAGGGCATGTCATCCAGGTTAGGGGTAGGGTTTGTTGGTTCAGCAGTAGGACCCTGATTGGAGGTAGCAGGTTCACTTCCCCCAGCGGAAGCCCCATTTCTATTACTATTACTCAATTCAGCTATCAGGACGGTCCTTTGGGCAGTCAATGCCTCATTCATTCTGGCCTCCATTTTGGCCTCCAGTCTGGCCTCCAGTTGTTCAATAAGGTTTTGGATATCGGCAAGTGATGCCATTGATGCAGGTGGGGTTGTTGAAGTTATAGGTGAAGCTGGTGTAACTGGTGAGGCTAGTGAAGCAGGTGATAGCACCGTAGGTGTGGCTGGCACTTGAACAGGGGGTACCTGTAAGCGTAAGGGTAATGGCATTAGGGTATAGTGGGCGGCATTGTGTGTCAGAGTAACTGATATGAGATAGACTGACTCTTTGTCCAACTGTGCATGACTGACAAACAGAAGGATATTTTTGTGTCCATCCACTCTCTTCTCTCTGTTTTTTTTTTTTTAATGCTTATGGTATGTCATGAATGCGCACAACAACACGTCATAATTTATTTTAATGAGATGATTCGTACCATTGGGTGCATATAGTCCTAAAGGATAGGTTCTATAGGCTATGACACAAATAGAGAATCGGCTTATTAAGGGACCCTTGAACCTTGAGTATGGATATACCTAACCACATGTGAAACAAAGAGTTTCGCGTGGGTCCAACGGTACGCATACTCATGTGCCACCCCCAAAAGGATTAGGGATGGTTTGCGGTAACAGGGAGGACGCTTTGGCTGTCCGTCGACATAATCAAAGAGACCTGCCGATCAGCGCTACTTGCTATCCAGACTCAGAAGTTTGAACAGAAAGAGAAGAAATTCATTTGAAGTTCATTTTTTATGCAATGGAGAAAAGGATTCTCAATCGTGCAAATAAATCAACAAGTTTTAATGTCTTAATCACATTTTTCCATTAAGTCCGGATTTATCAAGTATTCTTAAGGAAAGAACACTTGATTCGTATTAGGGTACCCTGCAAAACAAAGCATAATAAAATAATACCTTAAAGAAAGGCCGGTTAGTTTTCACAACAATTGTAGTCCACTTTTATGCAAAATGATTACATAATGTCCCCAGCAGAGTCGCCAAACTGTGAACCCCTTCCCCAGATGTCATAGAGGCATGTGATGCATATGATGAATGAGAAGAAATACACGTGATGTGTGTGAGTCGCCACCTTGTTTAATTGTTTCAGGGTAAACTAGGAAAAAACCCTATGTGACTCCAATTTTAATTAACCTAGTTGCTAGATTAATTATCCCAATGTTTAAGGCACAGTCTACGAACCCGAGGTGGATCCCGAGACTATGTCATGCTGATAAACTAACCGATGAATGAATGCTTTGCAAGGTGAATGATGTAATTGGATGAAATGTTTATGTGATTTTGATGATTTCGACTTGCCACCCGGGGTGAAATCCCGAACGTGCCTACGTACTTCCGTTTGAATGGAAGATCAAAGTCAACGTAGTTCGATAGGCCTTCTTTGAAGGGCTTTGAATGGGTATGCTTAATGCATGAGTGTGTATGCTTTGTGCATGAGTGTGTATGCTTTGTGCATGAGTGTGTATGCTTTGTGCATGAGTGTGTGTATGCTTTGTGCATTTTGTTTAGGCATTTTGCCAAAAATTGATTGATTTAGGCATTTGTGCCAAAATGGTTCATTTAAACGATTTGTCGCTTAAAAGATTGATTTTAAGGCATTTTGCCAAAAATGTCGATTTTAAGCGATTTGTCGCTAAAATGGTTGATTTTACGGTTTTAAGCCGAAAATGGTTGATTTTAGGCCTTTGGCCAAAAGGTATTATTTTAGGCAATTAGTTTGCCAGAATGTGCGATTTAGGCTTTAATGCCACGATTATCAATTAATCGGGCGTTCGAGCTTAATCACAATTTATTGTTGAAACGTGATTGATTAAGGCTTTTAGCCACAATTATTGATTAATTGGACTTAAGCCAGATTTATTCGAAATAAGGCGATTGAACCGTAGTTATTAATTAACTAGGCTCTTTAGCCAATATTGTCGGATTTAAGCTTAACTACCACAATTATTAATTAATCGGGCGTTAAGCTTAATCATGTTTGTTTTTATTAAAACAGTTTATTTACCAAAAAAATAATGACGTGGATGCATTTATGCAATTGTAGAATTATTAAGAGTAGAAGAGAAATATGCATGAAGTGCTAACATTAAATAGGCAGAGTTTTGTTTACATACCTGATTTAATCGACAACCGCTTCTTAACTCCCGATTAAGCTCCTCGCTTAGGAAATATTAATTAATTTTAATTTGTTTAATTTTCATGTCCAAATATCACAATAAAAATGCAATAAAAAAATTAAATTAAATGCAAAAAGCGGTAAAGAAAACGCAAGGAGCGTGAGAGGGAGAAGGATTCGTCCGTCAACACAGACAGGGGTGTGTCAAAATTGGACTAAAAATGGCCTATTTATAGGCCATTTTCGGGTCCAGGGCGGTAGCTGCCGCCTGGCATGGCGGTAGCCACCGCTCAAAAATCTGGGCGGTAGCTGCCGCCAGGCTCGGCGGTACCTACCGCCCTGTCGGTGGGGCGACAGGCCCCGCCCGCGCAGGGCGAGAGGCCTCGCCCGCGCGCGGCGCGAGGGGCCTCGCCCGCGCGCGGCGCGAGAGACCTCGCCCGCGCGCGGCGCGGGAGGCCTCGCCCGCGCGGGGCGAGAGGCCTCGCCCGAGCTGGGCGCCAGGCCCCGCCCGCGCTTGGCGTGGGCTGGCGCCGCCGTGGCCGGTGTGGCCACCGTGCCTCGCTTCGGGAGCCTTTTTGGGAGTTCCAGACTTCCGAAAAATATTCCGGGACCTGTTCCGCGATCCTCGTAAAATTCCGGACGTTTCAAGTACCATATTGACATATTTCCGGTGAACTTCCGAAATGGCCTCCGGTCCGGCCGGACTGTTTGCAGTCCGGGAAAATTGGCTCTTTGAGCCTTGTGAGTCAAAGTTACTGTAGAAAAGTCAAATGCACTGTAGCAAATGCACTGTAGCACAATTAAATTTGCTGTAGCAAATTCATTGTAGCACAGTCAAATTTACTGTAGCAAAGTCAACCAACAGGCTTTTTGAGCCTCAAAATTTGAGTATTCACAACTGTGCTGCTTTCTTGGCATTCAAGACCAAATAGGAGGCTGCCTCAATCCACATAGTGAAGTAATCAACAGCAACCAGGATGAATTGATGGCCATTGGAAGCCTTTGGATGGATCTTTCCGATCACGTCTATGCCCCAAGTTGCGAAAGGCCAGGGCGAAGCCATGGGATTCAGATTGACCGGAGGCTGCTTTTGCAGCTTGGCAAAAATTTGACACTCATGGCACTTCCGCGTGTGCCTCACGCAATCTGCATTCACGGTCGACCAGTAATAACACAAATTCATAATTTTTCGAGCCAAGGCTATCCTGTGCATGTGCGGACCGGACTCCTCATTATGCAAGGAATCCATGACGGTTTGAGCTTCCCCCTCATCAACGCACCTTAGGTGCAGGCCATTCCAACTTTTCCTATACAGAACTCTCCCAGTAAGGAAATATCCAGATGCTAACTGTCTCAATGTCCGTTGATCAGTCTTGGTGGATCCCTCCGGGTAGGCTTCATTCTGAAGATAATTCTGTATATCCCAATACCAAGGCTTGTCATCTACCAAATGCACGACGTGTGCTGGCTGTTTCTGTAGCCGTACTGTCAGAGGTTGAATGACTTGGTCTCCCCCTACATTAACCATGGAGGCCAAGGTAGCTAGGGCATCTGCAAACTGATTTTTGGCGCGCGGCAGGTAGTGGAAAGATAGTTCCTCAAACTGTTGGGCCAATTCGTCCAAACATTGTAGGTAAGGAACCAAACGCTCTTCCTTAATCTTCCATTTTCTCAAGGCTTGGGAGACTATTAAATTGGAATCCCCGAAAACCTTGAGGACTTTTATTTCCTTCTCCAGAGCCGCTTCTAACCCTTTGATAAAAGCTTCATACTCGGCCTCATTGTTAGTGCAGTCGAAATCTAATTTTACTGCGATTGGGATGTATTTTCCACAAGGAGTTTTGAATACGACTCCAACCCCGTTTCCATGGTAGTTTGAAGCTCCATCGAAGTACATTTCCCAGACTTCACTTTCCAAGCTTAACAAGTCCTCATCAGGAAATTCTACCTCTGGCATCTGGTCTTCGACCGGTAATTCTGCTAATTGGTCAGCCAAGGCTCCACCTTTCACTGCCTTCCGTTGTACAAATTTTAAATCATAAGCTGCGAGCACTGATACCCACTTAGCCATCTTACAGTCAAGAACCGGCCTCTCCATAAGGAATTTCAAGGGGTTCGATTCAGAAATGACATAGGTCGTGTAAGACGAGAGGTAGTGCTGCAGCTTTGTACAGGCCCAAACTAGAGCCAGACACAACTTCTCTATCTTGTTGTATTTTAGCTCATATTCCAGCATCCTCTTGCTAAGGTAATACACGGCATTTTCTATCCTTGTATCTTCTGCTTGTTGAGCTAGCATTGCACCCATCGCTTCTTCTGTCACCGATAGGTATAATAACAAAGGCTTTCCTAGCCTTGGTGGCTGTAAAACTGGTGGGGATAGCAGATATTGCTTGACTTGGTCGAAAGCTTTCTGGCAATCCTCATTCCATTTAATCGCTACTCCTTTTCTGAGTAATTTGAAGATCGGACCACAAGTATCGGCCAATTGATTAATGAACCGGCTGATATACTGTAGCCTTCCCAGGAAACCCCGAACTTCTTTTTCTGTCCTCGGTGCTGGCATTTCCAAAATGGCCTTGGCTTTTGAAGGGTCAATCTCTATGCCCTTCCGACTGACCATGTGCCCCAGAAATACTCCGGATGTAGCTCCAAATAGACATTTCGCCGGGTTGAGCTTTAGGTTGTACTTTCGAAGTCTAAGGAAGAACTTCTCAAGTGCTGTTGTATGTTCTTCAGCTGTTTTTGATTTGACAACCATGTCGTCCACATACACTTCGACTTCTTTGTGGATCATGTCATGGAAGATGGTTGTCGCCATTCTTTGATAAGTTGCCCCGGCATTTTTGAGCCCAAAAGGCATGACCCTGTAGCAGTAGGTTCCCCACTTGGTGATGAATGCCGTTTTCTCTTTGTCTGGCAAATGCATCATTATTTGGTTGTACCCGACAGTGAGATCATTCAAGGAGACCATCTCGTGTCCGGCCATACGGTCCACCAACAAGTCAATGTGCGACAGGGGGAAGTCGTCCTTCGGACATGCTTTATTCAAATCCCGATAATCCACACACATTCTGACTTTTCCATCCTTCTTAGGAACCGGCACAATGTTTGCTAACCATGTCGGGTAAGCAATGGGTTCTATGAACTTGTTCTCCAGTTGCTTGGTAACTTCCTCCTTGATTTTCAAGGACCATTCTGTCTTCAGCCTTCTAAGCTTCTGTTTCACTGGCTTAGCCTCAGGGTATACCGGAATCTTATGCACCACTATTGCTGGGTCGATTCCCGTGATGTCACTTTACTTCCACATGAAGTAATCAGCAAATTTCTTCAAACATTCACTGACTTGTTCCCTGTTCATACAATCAGATGCAATGTATGTATGTTCATTTATTTGATTATTTTTGCTTGGAAATGCTTGGAAAGATAGACATGCAGGGTAGTCAAGAATTTGCAAGCCTTTATTGATTATGACGGAATCGTCTTCAAAAATTACATCGAATTTGAAATCTGGATCTTCTAGATCCGACACAGACGACTCAAAAATGGACTCTGACTCGGTTTCAGACTCAGACTCAATACAGGACTTTGTTACAGGTTTTGACTCTTGGTTTGACTCGGGAGGGGGTCTATCAGTAGTGCGATCCTCCTCGGCGTACCAGTTGGTGAGAGGTCCTCCGCTTGGCTTGATCAGGTTGAGCAAATTTCGATTCTCGTCACTTCCGGTGATAACCGCAACCTCGTCAAAGAGACTAGGCTGCATGAAGTCTTCCGCCTCCAGTTCAGTTATGGTTTCGGGCTTGTTGCCCCAAACATCCGAGAATATCTCTAACCCAGGCAGCCTCTTCTTAGCAGCCGGGCAGCGGAATGGTTCTTGGAAGCCACGATAGGGAATCGGTTCTCCCGGTTTGCAGAAGTAACCATTCAGAGTCAAAAGGTAAGGCCGCATCTGTATACTCTCCTTCCTTCCCCTTCTACCTCTTTCAGCCCGGTCCTCGTCAGTAGGCTCGTAGCCTAGTCCATAGGTCCCCTCATTCACCGGACACTCCCAGGCTTGCAGTGCGGGGTATGTCTTTTTGGATCTTGCCATAATCATTCCTGGCAGATAGGACATATTCAGCATCAGAGGCACTATACAGTTTATTTGCACTGTCCCGGAATCAAAGAGAATTCGAGAGCCTGCAGTCTTTCCCTCTATAAACTGCACAGTGTCATATTGAAATCTCGAGAGGGGTAGGTTGGCAGTTTCAGGGTTGACCTCAAAGAGAGGCTGGCCCTTTGGCTTTTTGAGTTGACTGTAGTCATCCCCCTGAATGGTGATAACCTTGTCCTCATAGGGAAACTTGACCATTTGGTGCAAGGATGAGGGTACTACCTTAGTGTGATGTATCCAGGGTCGGCCTAGAAGCAGATTGAAGCTAGTCGTTACATCAATTACCTAGAATGGGACTTCCATCACAGCCGGCCCAACTGTTAACTTCAGCGTAGCAACCCCCAACACTTCCCTCTGGGTACTATCATAAGCTTTCACTATTTGGTCTGATGGAGTGAAATCCGTTTCCTCCAACCCCAGACAGCTGGCCACCCTTAGTGGGCAGACGTTTAGTGCTGACCCATTATCAATGAGAACCATGGGCACAGTTTTGTCTCTAGTCTGGACAGTGACATACAGGGCGTTATTATGACCGCCTCCCTCCTTGGGTAAGTCGTCATCAGAAAACCCAATGCTCTGCATCTTAGACGATTGGGTAAGGGTGGATACTAGCACTTCGGGGCTAACCTCCACTGATGTCTGAAGTTGACTCAAAGCCTTGCAAAGAGCTTGGCGATGAGGAAAGGATGATGCTAGAAGTTCCCAGATTGATACCTTAGCTTGTGTCTTTTTTTAGCTGTGCAAGTACCGGGTCTTCCTTTAGCTCCTCTGCCCTCTGGTAGGGTTTATTTTGGATTTTGTCCAAGACTAACGGTTCATATTGTCTCCCGCTCCTGGTTATAGCATCAAGCTCTTCGGTTAGGTCATTCAGATCCAAGACACAGATGTTATTCATTTCTAGGAACAGTTCGAAAGGATCGATCAGTTCCTGGTCAGCAACAATAGCATTTACCCCATGATTTGGTAAGGGATTAGTGCTAATGTTTGGCTTACTTCTTGGAATAATAGAGTCGTTGTCCACCAAGTCTTGGATACGGTTTTTAAGCGTCCAACACGCTTCAGTCTTGTGCCCGTACCCCTGATGGTACTCACAGTATTCATCAGCTTTGTAATTTCTTGGTAATGGGTTTGGTGGTGGCCTTGCTTCCAAGGGCTTGATGTAGTTGGCCTTGACAGCCTCTCGGAAAACCAAAAGGATTGGCATCCCGAGATCAGTATAGGTTCTTCTGGACTGATTGCCATTTCTCATGTTCCCCACACGCAAAGGGTTAGTGGGGGGTGATGCTTGCCACTTCGTGGACTTTACTAGCTTGGCTAGGTTTCTTGTACTTTGAGGTTCCTGAGTCTTCTTTCAGTTGCCCCATTTGAATAAGATCTTCTACCTTCGTAGCAGTGGCAATGAGTGACTGAAATGTTGGTAGGTACTAGGTTTGTAATTGGTGTTGGTAGACAGGTTGCAGGTTCTTTATTATTATGTCCACCTGTTCTTGTTCAGAGGGTCGGTTAATCATCTGGGCGGCCTTGGCCCTCCACCTCGTAAGGAACGAGGAAAAGGGTTCATTGTTTTTCTGCTTGGTGGTTTCTAGTTCTCTTCGAGTGACATCCACCTCCATGTTATAGTGATACTGTGAATTGAAGGCATTACAGATGTCTTCCCATGTTTTCATCTTAGAGCGGTCCAAGCTGACAAACCATCTTAAAGCAGCACCCGTCAGAGATTGTTGGAACAACTGAGCAAGGAGCTCGCTGCTCAACCCAAATGGGTTAAGGGCACCCACATACATTTTCAAATGAGTTTTAGGACAAGTGGTTCCATCGAATTTGTCCATGTTGGGCATTTTGAATTTGGTTGGCAGTCTTGCCTCAGGGAACAAGGACAAAGAGTCCATGTCCACCACTTCTTTGTGGGTTTTGAGAGCAGTGATAGATCTTTCCAGGAGTTCTAACTTCTCTCTCACTCTCTGAGCTTCCAGCTCAGAAGCAGTTTTGGAGGGCACATCATCCAGGTTTAGGGTAGGGTTTGTCGGTTCAACAGCAGGACCCTGATTGGAGGCAGCAGGTCCACTTCCCCCGGCCGAATTTCCATTACCATTCCCATTACCCAATTCAGCTATCAGGGCGGCCCTTTGGGCGGCCAGGGCCTCATTCATTCAGGCCTCCATTCTAGCCTCTAGTTGTTCAATGAGGGTTTGGATATCAGCAAGCGATGCCATTGGTGCAGGTAAAGCTGTTGAAGTTGTAGGTGAAGCTGGTGTAGCTGGTGAAGCTGGTGATAGTACTGTGGGTGTGGTTGGCACTGATGTGGGCACTTGGAACGTGGGGACCTGTAAGGATAAGAGTAGCTGGATTAAGTACGGTGGTTGGTGTATCAGGGTAACTAATGTGAGATGAACCGAATCTTTGTCCAACTGTGCATGAATGAGAAGAGTGTTTCATGCTCTCTTTGTGTTTACCTCATGTTTATGATATGTCGTGAATGTGCATAACAACACGTCATAATCTATTTGATGGTATGGTTCACATCATTGGGTGCATACAGTCCTAAAGGATAGGTTCTATAGGCTATGACTCAAATAGAGAATCGGCTTATAAGGGACCCTTGAACCTTGAGTATGGATATACCTAACCACATGTGAAACAAAGAGTTTCGCGTGGGTCCAACGGTACGCATACTCATGGGCCACCCCCAAAAGGATTAGGGGCAGTTTGCGGTAACAGGGAGGACGCTTTGGCTGTCCGTCGACATAATCAAAGAGACCTGCCGATCAGCGCTACTTGCTATCCAGACTCAGAAGTTTGAACAGAGAGAGAAGAAATTCATTTGAAATTCATTTTTTATGCAATGGAGAAAAAGATTCTCAATCGTGCAAATAAATCAACAAATTTAAATGTTTTAATCAAATTTGTCAATTAAGTTCAAATTTCCCCTCATCAAATATTCTTAAAGAAAGAACACTCGATTTATGTCAAGGTACCCTGCAAAACAAAACATAGCAAAATAATACCCTAACGAAGGGCAGGTTAGTCTATGCAGCATTTGTAGTCCACTTATGCAAAATGATTACATGTAGTCCCCAGTGAAGTCGCCAAACTGTGAACCCCTCCCCCAAAATATCATAAGCATATGAATGCATGTGACTAAAGGAAGAAATGCACGTGAATGTATGAGTCGCCACCTTGTTTAATTATTTTAGGGTAAACTAGGAAAAAACCCTAAGTGACTCCAATTTTAATTAACCTAATTACTAGATTAATTAACCCAATGTTAAGGCATGGTCTTTGAACCCGAGGTGGATCCCGAGACTATGTCATGCTGATGAACTAACCAAAAATGAATGCTTTGCAGGATAAAAGATGATTAGACCAAATTTTAAGTGAATTCGACTTGCCGCTCGGGGTTAAATCCCAAAGGTGCCTACGTACTTCCGTTTGAATGGAAGATCAAAGTCAACGTAGTTCGATAGGCCTTCTTTGAAGGGCTTTGAATGGGTATGCTTAATGCATGAGTGTGTGTATGCTTTGTGCATTTTGTTTAGGCATTTTGCCAAAGAATTGATTGATTTGATTTTAGGCATTTGATGGCAAAAATGTTGATTTTAATGGCTTTTAGCCAAAAAGATTGATTTAGGCAATTGTTGCCAAAAATTGATGTGATTTAGGCGATTGTCGCCAAAATTGATTAATTGAAGGCTTTAAAGCCAAAATATTGATTTATTTGAAGGCTTTTAGCCAAAAGGGTTGATTTAGGCAATTTGTTTGCCAAAAGATGATTATTTAGGCGATTGTCGCAAAAATGATTGATTTAAGGCTTTTAGCCAAAACAAGTTGATTAACTTAAGGCATTTTGCCAAAAGATTGATTTAAGCGGTTTGTCGCTGAAAGTAGTTAATCTAATTTATAGGCAATGTGTTTGCCAAAAATTGATTAACCGAATTGTAATATAGGCAATTTTATTGCCAAGAAGAAAACGTGTTTGAATTAAGGCCTTTTAGTCACAATTATTGATTAATTGGACTTAAGCCAGATTTGTTCGAAATAAAGGCGATTATACCATGGCTATTAATTAACTAGGTATTTTTAAGCCAATATTGTCGGATTTAGGCTTTAATACCACGATTATTTATTAACCGGGCATTTAGCCTAAACTTATTTATTTGAGGCAGTTTATTTGCCTAAAGATGTCATGAATGCATTTATGCAGTTATAGAATTATTAGGAGTAGAAGAGAAGAATGTATGAAATGCTAAAATTAAATAGGCAGAGGTTTAGTTCATGTACCTGATTTAATCGACGGCCACTTCTTAACTCCAGGTTAAGCTCCTCGTTAAGGGAATATTAATTAATTTAATTTTAAATGACCAAATAACAAAACAAGAAAATAATAAAGCTAAACAAAAAGAAATGCAGAAAAGCAGTAAAGAATCGCAAGGAGCGTAAGGGAGAAGGAGCGTCCGTCAACACAGACTGAGTGAGGAAAACGGAGTGCCGGGGCCACTATTTATAGGCGAAAATTGGACTGTTTCGGCTGCTGGGCTTGGCGGCTGGGGCCACTATTCATGACATTTTGGCTTTAAAGCCTTCAATTAATCAATTTTGGCGACAATCGCAAGGGCCCACTATTCATGACATTTTGGCGCCAAAATTGATTAATTGAAGGCTTTAAAGCCAAAATGTCATGAATAGTGGCCCCAGCAGCCAAAACAGTCCGATTTTCGCCTATAAATAGTGGCCCCGGCACTCCGTTTTCCTCACTCAGTCTGTGTTGACGGACGCTCCTTCTCCCTTACGCTCCTTGCGATTCTTTACTGCTTTTCTGCATTTCTTTTTATTTAGCTTTATTATTTTCTTGTTTTGTTATTTGGTCATTTAAAATTAAATTAATTAATATTCCCTTAACGAGGAGCTTAACTTGGAGTTAAGAAGTGGCCGTCGATTAAATCAGGTACATGAACTAAAACTCTGCCTATTTAATTTTAGCATTTCATACATTCTTCTCTTCTACTCCTAATAATTCTATAACTGCATAAATGCATTCATGACATCTTTAGGCAAATAAACTGCCTCAAATAAATAAGTTTAGGCTAAATGCCCGGTTAATAAATAATCGTGGTATTAAAGCCTAAATCCGACAATATTGGCTTAAAAATACCTAGTTAATTAATAGCCATGGTATAATCGCCTTTATTTCGAACAAATCTGGCTTAAGTCCAATTAATCAATAATTGTGACTAAAAGGCCTTAATTCAAACACGTTTTCTTCTTGGCAATAAAATTGCCTATATTACAATTTGGTTAATCAATTTTTGGCAAACACATTGCCTATAAATTAGATTAACTACTTTCAGCGACAAACCGCTTAAATCAATCTTTTGGCAAAATGCCTTAAGTTAATCAACTTGTTTGGCTAAAAGCCTTAAATCAATCATTTTGGCGACAATCGCCTAAATAATCATCTTTTGGCAAACAAATTGCCTAAATCAACCCTTTTGGCTAAAAGCCTTCAAATAAATCAATATTTTGGCTTTAAAGCCTTCAATTAATCAATTTTGGCGACAATCGCCTAAATCACATCAATTTTTGGCAACAATTGCCTAAATCAATCTTTTTGGCTAAAAGCCATTAAAATCAACATTTTTGGCATCAAATGCCTAAAATCAAATCAATCAATTCTTTGGCAAAATGCCTAAACAAAATGCACAAAGCATACACACACTCATGCATTAAGCATACCCATTCAAAGCCCTTCAAAGAAGGCCTATCGAACTACGTTGACTTTGATCTTCCATTCAAACGGAAGTACGTAGGCACGTTTGGGATTTAACCCCGAGCGGCAAGTCGAATTCACTTAAAAATTGGTCTAATCATCTTTTATCCTGCAAAGCATTGATTTTTTATTAGTTCATCAGCATGACATAGTCTCGGGATCCACCTCGGGTTCAAAGACCATGCCTTAACATTGGGTTAATTAATCTAGTAATTAGGTTAATTAAAATTGGAGTCACTTAGGGTTTTTTCCTAGCTTACCCTAAAATAATTAAACAAGGTGGCGACTCATGCATTCACGTGCATTTCTTCCTTTAGTCACATGCATTCATATGCTTATGATATTTTGGGGGAGGGGTTCACAGTTTGGCGAGGGCCGCCGGAGGCCAGCAACGCCACGGCGGCCGGAGCCGCCGTGCCTTGCGGTTTAGCTAATTCTTGCTCCGGAGGCTTTTCCGGGAGCTCCGAACCTCCAAAAAAAATTCCGGGACCAGTTCCGCGATCCTCGTAATTTTTCGGACGTTTCAAGTACCATATTGGCATACTTTCGGTAAACTTCTAAAATGGCCTTCGGTCCGGCCGGACTGTTTGCAATCCGGGAAAACTGGCTCTTTGAGCCTCAAAATTTGGATATTCACATGATCAAATAATTAAGATGTTGTTACTATTTTAGCTCAAGAGATGTTGTTACTATTTATTAGAGGAAAATAATTTTTAATTCATTTATTTCTTACTATTGACAGCTTATTTCGCAAGTGTACGAATCGCTACAAGTAATATATGAATGAGTAAGATATCGTTCCCACGAGGATTCTAATCTAAGTACCAAAATTGTGTTATCTTGTTATTATTTAAACGATAATTAAGAGATTTGTTGTATAAAAGTAAAATAAACAAAATCAAGTAACCAAAAGTTGATTAAAAGGAGTCAAGGGGTTGAAACTACTAGGGGTTTTGATTTCACTTAATTCTTTTCAATTTATTTCATTAGTTCATTAATCAATTTAATTATTCAAGTAAGGGAAACAACTCTAAATTCACTAACAAGCTCTTCCGATGTATTGCTAGCTATTTTAATCCCATTTAATTACTTATCTTCCAATAGCGAAATCAAATATGAATTAAATCATTAAGCTATGTAGTTGTTTAAGAATTTACAATTTAAATTTGATAAATTGTAAAACCCCCCATGAGTCAAACCATATAGCTTCCGCATCAAGTTATTATTCTCATGTGTTTTATTAACTCTTTTCATATCAAAGATCCTTCTTCCGATAGTGATATTTGAAATAATTCAATCTAGGGGAAAATTCTGCCTAGAAGCATTAAGTTCATTAATAAATCATAACTTGAATAAGGAAAAATAAATCTAATTGCATAAATTGGAAAAGAAATTAAGCTACATCAAACCCCTAGTATAAGAAATTAGTTACACATAGTACTTAAATAAAACTCAACAATAGTTGATAAATATTCCATAATCAATAAAGATAATGAAAGAAATAAACAAGAGTAAGAGTTTAGAATTAAGAACTAGTGGTAGGTTGCTTGGATGGCTTCCTTGAAACACTTGACAACTCTTGAATGCCCTCTTCTAAAAGAGAAACTATATACAAACTATGAGAGGGAGAATAGATGTAGAGTGGAATGTAATGTGTGGGATGGGATGATTTGAGTGGATGGCTTCCTTGAAACACTTGACAACTCTTGAATGCCCTCTTCTAAAAGAGAAAATATATACAAACTATGAGAGGGAGAATAGATGTAGAGTGGAATGTAATGTGTGGGATGGGATGATTTGAGATGAACTCTCCTCTTCTTTATATAGACTTCTTTGGTATAGGATTCCATATGGTTTAATGATCAAAGTCTTCTTTTGTTAGGTTGTAAAGCTCTCTTTTAGGTCTCCATTTTCTTTAATCATGACTCACCCATGTGCATAGAGTTGATCTTGGTTTGCATGTGAGGAAATTTGTCCAAAGTGAGCTATGAAAATAGTACGAATTAGTTGGCAACTTTTGACTTGGATTTAGGATTTCTTGCTTGGCACGGGCGTGCTGCCTGACACGGTCTGGGGCATGCCAAGCTCTAGAAGTCTAAGGCTCTCAGCATGGGCCGTGTTGTTCAGCACGGTCTTGGAAGGTATAGCGCTGTGAACCCCTACTCCAAATATCAGGCATACGAATGCATGTGACTAAGGGCAGAAATGCACGTGAATGTATGAGTCGCCACCTTGTTTAATTATTTTAGGGTAAACTAGGAAAAAACCCTAAGTGACTCCAATTTTAATTAATCTAATTACTAGATTAATTATCCCAATGTCTAAGGCACAATCTTCGAACCCGAGGTGGATCCTGAGACTATGTCATGTTGATGAACTAACAAAAAAAAAAAATGAATGCTTTGTAAGGAAGATGAAGTAATTGAACCAATGAAAAATGTTTATGTGATTTCGACTTGCCGCTCGGGGTTAAATCCCAAACGTGCCTACGTACTTCCGTTTGAATGGAAGATCAAAGTCAACGTAGTTCGATAGGCCTTTTCTTAAGGGCTTTGAATGGGTATGCTTTATGCATGAGTGTGTGTATGCTTCGTGCATTTTGTTTAGGCATTTTGCCAAAGAATTGATCGATTTGATTTAGGCGTTTGTTGCCAAAATGTTGATTTTAAGGCTTTTAGCCAAAAAGATTGATTTAGGCAATTGTTGCCAAAAATTGATGTGATTTGGGCGATTGTCGCCAAAATTGATTATTTGAAGGCTTTTAGTCAAAATGTTGATTTAGGCAATTTATTGCCAAAAAATTGATGATTGGGCGATTGTCGCCAAAACTGATTGATTTAAGGCAATTTATTTGCCAAAAGATTGATTAATTAAAGGCTTTTGCCAAGACTTTGTTTTAAGCGATTTGTCGCTAAAAAATGGTTAATCTACTTATAGGCAATTTGTTTGCCAACAGAGATCAATTGAATTGCAATGTAGGCAATTTATTGCCAAGAAAGCGTGTTTAATTAAGGCTGTTTAGCCACAATTATTGATTAATTGGACTTAAGCTGGACTGTTCGAAATAAAGGCGATTATACCATAGTCATTAATTGACTAGATACCTTTAGCCGATATTGTCGGGTTTAGGCTTTAATACCACGATTATTAATTAACCGGGCATTTAAGCTTAATCATATTTAATGGAGGCAGTTTATTTGCCTAATGATGACGTGAATGCATTTATACAGTTGTAGAAACATGCATGAAGTGGTAAAATTAAATAGACAGGGTTTAGTTATTACCTGATTTAATCCACGACCGCTTCTTAGCTTCAGCTTGAAAACTCCAAATTAAGCTCCTCGTTTGGGGAATATTAATTTAGAATTTATTTAATTTAAGTGACCAAGTATCACAATAACAAAATAATAAAAGCCTATGCTAAATGCAGAAAAGCAGTCAAGAATCGCAAGGAGCTTAAGGGAGAAGGAGCGTCCGTCAACACAGACTGAGTGAGTAAAAACTGAGGACCAGGGGCCTATTTTATAGGCAAAAATCGGGTTGGAGGGCGGCGGCTGCCGCTGGGGAGGGCGGCTGCCGGCGCCGGCGCCGGCGGACTTTCTAGTTTTACGTTCCGAAGGCTTTTTCGGGAGTTTTGAACCTCCAAAAAATATTCCGGGACCAGTTCCGCGATCCCCACGACGTCCCGGACGTTTTAAGTACCATATTGGCATACTTCCGGTAAATTTTCAAAATGGCCTTTGGTACGGCCGGACTGTTTGCAGTCCGGGAAAACTGGCTTTTTGAGCCTCAAAATTTGAGTATTCACAGTTGCTCCCCATTGGCTATCATAAAAATGATTTATGAGAGCCAGTGGCTGTCTGAAAGAGCAAATTTTGAGGATGGGCAGAGGAGGAAACCCCACCGTTGGTTTTTTTCTTTGAAAAATGATCAAATGCATGGATTTATGTTTGCAACTTAAAGATGTTTTTGCCTCTTCGAGGACTTAAAAAGAAATTTTGCCTCTTAGAGGACTTGAAAAGGATGTTTTCCCCTTAATGAGGGTTTGAAAAGAGATTTTGCCTCTTAGAGGACTTGAAAAGATGTTTTGCCTCTTAATGAGGGCTCGAAAAGAGATTTGTTTTATTTTTGTTTTTTTCTTTGAGAACCAAGGGTCCACCTAAAGTCGAAATGATCAAATGGCTTGGTTTTGGGTGAAAAATGGTTGGTTATTGGTTAGGGTTTTACCCTAGGTTTTATGTAAAAAAAGGTTAACCATTAACCGGGTTCTACCCTGGGTTTGTGTAAAAGAGATTGACGATGGTTGGGTTTCACCCTAGGTTGTGTATGTTTTTTTTATAACACTTGCCCCTGAATCCGACTTGGAGGATTTTGCCCCCTGCTTGAGAGAATTGATGCCCTTATTAGCTGAAATAGAATTTCTTCTTAATGAAAGACTAAAAATTCCGTGATTACTTCTGTGATGGGAGAATGGTGAAGGTTCTTATCACTTCTTGCCCTCAGAATGGTGCTGACCATGGAATACTTCAAAACATTGGTGTTGTACTTGTCCAATCGGTTGAGGAATCAAAGAGAACAAAGCCACTTACATGACTCGAGGAAATGGACAATGTGGATGACATCGCTCGTCTGAAAGGATCGAAGAAATGATGGTTCGAGTGGAGACGAGGTATTAAAGAATTACCTCTCAATGATTATGCTTGACATTTTTTAGGGTTGTTTTGGAAATCCCGGGGATTGAATTGACATTTTCCTCTCTCTCTTTTTTTTCGAGGAAATACTCAAAGAGTGACGCTTTCAAAACGAACTTTTGAGAATGACTCGATTTTTGTGACTCGTTGTGGAATGACCACTGGTGATGGAGACTTGATTTTAGATACTCATTGGAGACTCGATTTAGAGACTCAAATTTTTCTTGTAGTGAATTTTGACTCGAAGGAATCAGTGATTCTTGAAAAAAATGATTTATATACTCCCAAGAAGACCTTTGAAAGGGATTTTTTTTTTTTTTTTTAGGGACATACTTTGCTGTTTGTCCTACAAAAATGGACTTTCTAAAAGAATTCATGAAAGCACTTTTTTTTTTTTTTAACTTTTGCCTGGTAGCCGCCCTTTCGGGTTTTCAACTCTAGCAGGCTTTTTGCCCTAACTTTTGCCTAGACCGCCCTTTTGGGTTTTCAGCCTAGCGGGCTCAATTCTTGCCTGAAGCCGTCCTTTCGGGTTTTCAACTCCAGCTTTTATTTTTCTTCTCTTCTCTTTTTTTTTTAATTTTTTTTATATTGGCAAAGAAAAAATGCTATTTATGATTCAAACTTATGTTTGTGACCGCGCCTTTGCGGCTGCCTACGTATCTCCAAGAACTCTTCGGGGGATGGGGAGAATCAGGTCTTTCGTAGTTCCTTCCGGGAAGCGAACTTCGTGCTCGGCTGGTGCGGAATTCATCTCCGGCTTGATGTTAGTGCGGAATTCCTTTCCATCTTGGTGCGGAATTTATTTTCGACTTGCTGTTGGGGCAAAATTCAATTCTGACTTAATGCTGATTGTGGAATTCATTTCCGATTTGATTTCTTCGGGATTCCTTCCCGATTTGATATTAATACAGAATTCATTTCTGACTTGATTTCTTCGCAGGATTTCTTCCCGGCTTGATGTCTTTGCGGGATTCCTTCCCGACTTGATGTTGATGTAGAATTCATTTCTGACTTGATTTCTTCGCGGGATTCCTTCCCGGCTTGATGTCTTTACGGGATTCCTTCCCGACTGGATGTCTTTGCAGGATTCTTTCCCGACTTGATGTTCATGCATAATTCATTTCTGACTTGATTTCTTCGCGGGATTCCTTCCCGGCTTGATGTCTTTGCGGGATTCCTTCCCGACTGGATGTCTTTGCAGGATTCTTTCCCGACTTGATGTTGATGCAGAATTCATTTCTGACTTGATTTCTTCGCGGGATTCCTTCCCGGCTTGATGTCTTTACGGGATTCATTCCCGACTTTGATGATGTTGAATCAACTTATTGACTCGAGTTTGTATGATAGTGATGACCCTAGGCGAATCTGACTCTGTTGTTGTAGTGGTTTTATCACTGATTGACTGAAATATGACTTGTATTCATCACAAAGAGTTTTGAATACCCACGTTGTGGTGGTAACTTGAGTGGCTTGAGTGTTGAAGAAGCTTTTATGCTTTGAGTTTGTGGCTTCGCCATGTTTGAATTCTTGAGGTTAATTTGATTCCTTTTCTTGAACTTTATCTTCCTCTGAATTTGAAACTTATTTCCTCAATGGTTCTCCTCTCCATAAGGAATTTTGAGGAGACTCTTCCTTTTCCTTGTTTTGAGAAATGATCCTTGTTTATAAGGACACTTGTACTTGTGCCATGCTTGGCGCTTGATTTTCAAAGGTGTTTGTTGTCATCCAATTTGTGGAAATGACTGCTTCTTTTAACTTGCTCTTTCAAAATGTGAGCAGTCGCTTGGTCTTTGTCCTTATGGCTGAAATGATTTGTCATCTACCCTTGATGGGCTTGAATTTAACAGACAGCTTGCAGTTGATCCGTTTTTGACAACTTGATTTCCTGTAGCTTTGTCCTTGATTTCTTTCTTTTGTGCAGAAGTTCCTTTTGACCCATTTTTTTTCTTTTGCTTGTTTGCTTCCTTTTGTCCCGTTTTTCCTTTTGCTTGCTTAGAAGCAGCCTCTCCATAAAGAATTTCGAGGCAACTTGATTCTGAGATGACTTGAGTAGTGTATGGATAGCATTGCGACTTCGTGCAGACCCAACCCAATTCCAAACATAACTTCTTTATTCTGTCGCTTTTAAGCTCAAAATTCAGACACCTCTCTGTCGGAGCATCTTCCATTCCTGGGTTTTCGGAGAAACCATTCTGGCCCTAACCCCTTCAATCGGCTTTGCCTCAGTACTGTTTGAAGTCTTGCGTACCCTTTGCTGGATCCTTTCCATGATTACCCTTCAAAACTTCCCCTTTAATGGTGCTTCTTAGGATGCCCCCAGTTTTGATTGATGCAGAGCAAATGAATGCATTTTTCTTTGCCAATTTTTATTATATTTTTTATCATATTTTTTTTTTAATTTTTATTATTTTTTTTCTTTTTTTTTTTGTGCTTTCACAGGAAAGGATAGGGAAAGAGTATAAACATGATTGGAACGTAAACTGATCCCTTTTTATTGATAAGACAAAATTTGTGTACAAAAGACACTTAGATTTACAAATTTGAATTGAATGAAAACTTGAATGGGAATGAAAATGAAAAGAAAAAACTAGACCCTAAAAGATAGACTCTAGGTGGACCGTGATGGACTAGGATTGGATTGACTGTAGTGACTTTGTTCTTCTCGATGCTTAAATCGATCAGACAGGTTGTTGTTGGTCTTGAACAATTCCTTTGTTCTTTTGGAGGTTTGATCTCAACCTTCTCAGACACAAACTTCATTCATTTCTAATAAAAGTTCGAAAGGATCGAACGATTCTTGTTCAGCAATTTTTTTTGCATTAATCCCATGGTTAGGCAAGGGATTGGTTGATGTTCAGCTTGCTCTTGGGGATGATAGACCCATTGTCAACCAGGTCTTGTAGACGGTTTTTCAAAGTCCAGCATGATTCGGTCTTATGCCCATGTCCTTGATGGTACTCACAGTATTCATTGGCTTTGAAATTCCGGGGCAGGGGGTTTGGTAATGGCCTTGCTTCTAAGGGCTTCAGTAAATTTGCTTTCACTGCTTCTCGGAACACCAAAAGGATTGGCATGCCGAGATCAGTATATTGCCTCCTTGGCTGATTGTTTCCCAAATTCCCAACACGTAAAGGATTCGTGGGGATTATACTGGCTATTTCATTTGTCTCACCGGACCCAGCATGATACTGCTTCTTGTATGAGCCTTCTTTGAGTTGACCCAACTGGATTAAGTCTTCCACCTTATTTGTAGTTGCAATGAGCGATTGAAATGTAAGCAAGTACTGTGTTTGAAGCTGTAACTGGTAGACAGGCAGTAAATTCTTGATTATTATGTCAACTTGTTCCTGTTCAGAGGGTCGGTTGATCATTTGAGCAGCTTTGGCTCTCCACCTCGAAAGGAATGAGGAGAAGGGCTCATTGTTCTTTTGTTTAGTGGTTTCCAGCTCCCTCCGGGTAACATCCACTTCGATATTATAATGGTACTGCGTGTTGAAAGCATTGCATATGTCCTCCCAATTCTTTATTTTGGAACGATCCAAGCTTACAAACCATCTTAATGCAGCACCAGTCAAAGATTGCTGAAACAACTGAGCAACGAGCTCGCTGTTCAGGCCAAACGGGTTGAGGGCACCCACATACATTTTCAGGTGCGTTTTGGGACAAGTGGTTCCGTCAAACTTGTCCATGTTAGGCATCTTGAATTTTGTACGTAATCTTACTGCGGGGAACAAGGACAAGGAGTCCATGTCCACCACTTCCTTGTGTGTCTTGAAGGCAGTAATAGACCTTTCCAACAATTCCAACTTCTCTCTCATTTTTTGAGCTTCCAGCTCAGAAGCAGTTCCAGAGGGCATGTCATCCAGGGCAGGGTTTGAGGACGTCGGTGCAGCACCGGGTCCCTGATTGGAGGCAGCAGGATCATTTCCCCCAGCTGAAGCCCCATTTCCATTACCACTACCTAATTCAGCTATTAGGGTAGTTCTCTGGGCAGCTAATGCCTCATTCATTCTAGTCTCTATTCTGGCTTCGAGTTGTTCCATGAGATTTTGGATGTCAGACAGTGATGCCATTGGTGCAGTCGGGGTTGTTGGACTTGTGGGTGAGAGCTCAGTTGGTGTTTCGGGTACAGGTGGTCTTTGGAGGGGTACCTGTGAAAGGACATAGTCAAAACGATTAGACTATCCTATATAAGGTGTTTTCATAGGGTATGTGAGATAGTGTGAGGTAGGGTAGTGTATGGGTAAGGTATTTGGACTTGACCCTTGTGATGTGGGGTGGTATGACCAAACAATGTAGGGTAATGTTGGTATAGGGAAGAATGACTTGACCCTGTGAGATGGGACGGTTTGACCCTATATGGTAGGGTAATGTTGGTATGCTAGGACACCTAGGATAGGACCCAATGGGATGTGATATGTAAGGTAGAGCGCTTAGGGCTGGACACCTCGACTTTTCGAAAGGCCCTAAGTTCTCAAAGAAAATTTTTTTTTTGGGCCTTAGGGGCCAAAATGTGAATTTTTTGGCCTAAGGACCAAAATGTAATTTTCCAGGTCTTAGGAACCAAAATGTAATTTTTCAAGTCTCAGGGACCAAAATGTGATTTCCCAGCTTTGAAATGGAATGTTTTTTTTTTAAGATTCTCTTTTTTATCATTCTCCAGACCCCTTTTTTTTGTGAAGTATGGGATGAATGCGTGAATGCGCACAACATCACAACATAATTCGTTTATGATATGATTCACATCATTGGGTGCATACAGTCCTAAAAGATAGGTTCTATAGGCTATGACACAAATAGAGAATCGGCTTATTAAGGGACCCTTGAACCTTGAGCATGGATATACCTAACCACATGTGAAACAAAGAGTTTCGCGTGGGTCCAACAGTACGCATACTCATGGGCCACCCCCAAATTAAGGATTAGGGATGGTTTGCGATAACAGGGAGGACGCTTTGGCTGTCCGTCGACATAATCAAAGAGACCTGCCGATCAGCGTTACTTGCTATCCAGACTCAGAAGTTTGAATAGAGAGAGAAGAAATTCATTTGAAATTCATTTTTTATGCAATGGAGAAAAAGATTCTCAATCCGTGCAAATCAATAAACAAATTTAAATGATTTGAAGTAAATTCAATTAGGTCCAAATTCTCCTTATTAAGCATTCTTAAAGAAAGAACACTTAATTTTTGATGGGGTACCCTGCAAAACAAAGCATAGTAAAATAATACCCTAAAGAAGGGCAGGTTAGTTTACACAACAATCGTAGTCCACTTTATGCAAAATGATTACATAAGTCCCCAGCAGAGTCGCCAAACTGTGAACCCCTACCCCAAATATCAGGCATACGAATGCATGTGACTAAGGGCAGAAATGCACGTGAATGTATGAGTCGCCACCTTGTTTAATTATTTTAGGGTAAACTAGGAAAAAACCCTAAGTGACTCCAATTTTAATTAACCTAATTACTAGATTAATTATCCCAATGTCTAAGGCACAATCTTTGAACCCGAGGTGGATCCCGAGACTATGTCATGTTGATGAACTAACCAAAAAAAAAAAATGAATGCTTTGCAAGGAAGATGAAGTAATTGGACTAATGAAAAATGTTTATGTGATTTCGACTTGCCGCTCGGGGTTAAATCCCAAACGTGCCTACGTACTTCCGTTAGAATGGAAGATCAAAGTCAACGTAGTTCGATAGGCCTTTTCTTAAGGGCTTTGAATGGGTATGCTTTATGCATGAGTGTGTGTATGCTTCGTACATTTGTTTAGGCATTTTGCTAAAGAATTGATCGATTTGATTTAGGCGTTTGTTGCCAAAATGTTGATTTTAAGGCTTTTAGCCAAAAAGATTGATTTAGGCAATTGTTGCCAAAAATTGATGTGATTTGGGCGATTGTCGCCAAAATTGATTATTTGAAGGCTTTTAGCCAAAATGTTGATTTAGGCAATTTATTGCCAAAAAATTGATGATTGGGCGATTGTCGCCAAAACTGATTGATTTAAGGCAATTTATTTGCCAAAAGATTGATTAATTAAAGGCTTTTGCCAAGACTTTATTTTAAGCGATTTGTCGCTAAAAAATGGTTAATCTACTTATAGGAAATTTGTTTGCCAAAAGAGATCAATTGAATTGCAATGTAGGCAATTTATTGCCAAGAAAGCGTGTTTAATTAAGGCTGTTTAGCCACAATTATTGATTAATTGGACTTAAGCCGGACTGTTCGAAATAAAGGCGATTATACCATAGTCATTAATTGACTAGATACCTTCAGCCGATATTGTCGGGTTTAGGCTTTAATACCACGATTATTAATTAACCGGGCATTTAAGTTTAATCATATTTAATGGAGGCAGTTTATTTGCCTAATGATGACGTGAATGCATTTATGCAGTTGTAGAATTAGGAGTAGAAGAGAAACATGCATGAAGTGGTAAAATTAAATAGACAGGGTTTAGTTATTACCTGATTTAATCGACGACCGCTTCTTAGCTTTAGCTTGAAAATTCCAAATTAAGCTCCTCGTTTGGGGAATATTAATTTATAATTTATTTAATTTAAGTGACCAAGTATCACAATAACAAAATAATAAAAGCCTATGCTAAATGCAGAAAAGCAGTAAAGAATCGCAAGGAGCGTAAGGAAGAAGGAGCGTCCGTCAACACAGACTGAGTGAGTAAAAACTGAGGACCCGGGGCCTATTTTATAGGCAAAAATCGGGTTGGAGGGCGGCAGCTGCCGCGCGAGGGCAGCTGCTGCCGCCGTTGTCGGCGGCAGCTCCCACCGAGGAAGGCGGCCGCCGCCGCCGGTGAAGGCGGCTGCTGCCGCCGTGAAGGGCGACCGCAGCCGCCGTCTCCGGCAGCTGCCTCCGCCGTGAAGGGCGGCCGCAGCCGCTGTCGCCGGCGGCGGCTGCCTCCACCATGAAGGGCCGCCGCCGCCGCCGCCGTCTCCAGCGGCTGCCGCCGCTGTGAAGGGCAGTTGCCGGCGCCGGTGCCGGTGGACTTTCTAGTTTTACGTTTCGGAGCGTGCTAAATATGTTTTGCCTTTATTTTTGTTCTTTTCTTGCATAATCCTACAATTTTCCTCCAAATCAAGTGAGTTGTGTTTCAAGGAAGCTTTTTAATAAAAATATAACAATATTATATAAAAATTAATTTATATAGATAAAATATACTAGAATTCTTAGTGAAAGTTAAAATAAAAACACTATAAAAATTAGTACTATCAAAATTCCCCGAACTTAAACTATTGCTTGTCCTCAAGCAATAAAATTGCCTTGAAATAGTATGGAATAATTATTCACGAATTTAATAAATACCCAAATTATTAACATAAGAATAAATTGTATATATTTCCTATGTTAGTTATTTCTAGCCAAAATTAATATAACATATTCTTTTTATTAAACATGAGTAAAGAACACTTTTGTCTCCTTCTTTAGAATAGTAAGTACTTAGGACAATTTTAGCCTACATGTAATATTTCTCATCTCAAGGTATTTTTAGGTAGTCTACTTCTATCACATAAATTGGTTGCATTTTATGATCCATACTACTTCTCATCTTTTGCCTCTTTTGTGGTTGCATTTTATGCTCCATACCACTTATATATTTATAATTTTATATAGGAACATAAGCAATAAGTACTTGCATTTTATGCTCCATACTACTTTGTTTAGAATGAATTTCCTTTAATCTTTCTTTTTCATAATACCTTCACCCTTTATTGATTTAAAACATACATGTAATATGGCTTTAGTGTCCCTTGTTTTTTTTTTTTTTTTAATTCAAGTCAGGATTCAAAATTTTCTAAACAAATGGTTAAATCAAAGAAGTATGTTAAAAATATAATTTTGGTTAAAAACAATTAACTTTGGAAACATCATTAATTTATTCAAAGGTTAATGAATTTAAGATAAATTTTAAATTTTGATCATAATTATTCCATACTTATTTTATTAAAACAAAACAACACTTTATTAGATAAAATTTCTTCCCCCAACTTAATTGAGTACATTGTCCTCAATGGGCTAGATGCAATTCACCAAACTTATGAAATATTTAAGAAAGACTAAGGAGTGGAGAAAAGTACCATTGTTGATGTGAGACAATGCAACGTGCATCCAAGCTATGATGGAAGAAACATATGAAAAATATAACCAAATTATTGAAATTGAAAAACTATTAAAAACCAAATATTCAACTGCAACCAACCGAAATCGTAAGTAATCAAACAAAACCAATGTGAAATATTCAACAAACAGAAATATAAGAGAGAATAATCAAAATAATATGAAAAATATCAGGCCTCTGGTGGAGGAGGTGGAGGGGGCTGAAGCAAGTGAAGAATAGTCTGAAGCTAACCCTGCAGAGTGTCGAGGTGAGAATCGATGCTGCCCTGTGTAATCTCAAGTGACTGGAAACGATCAGTGATCATAGACTCCATGCCAGTAAGTCGAGTGTCGAACACATCCATGCTAGAGAGCATTCGGGCAAGCACCTCATCATTGGACATAGTGGAAGTGCCCTGGAATGAAGGTCCAGCTCCGGAGGTACCTGCACCAAAACTAAAACCAGGGAAAGGAGGTGGAATATCCTCCTTTGTGTCAGCGCCTCCTGCATCCTGAGTGTCTGCATGAGCAGAACTGTTTGCTAGAGCACCCATTAAACGATAAGAATCTCCGGCTTTCTCCACTATCCGCATATGGATCATCATATCGATATCTAACCTGGTGCCTCTGCCTCCAACAAGACTGTCATAAATAGGTCTAGCCGGGTTCCACACCCTCAAATAGGTAGCAATGTGTGTGACAAAGCTACCCATCATGATGGCTCCCTTATCTGCTCGTGCCACTAGAGCCCATTTTTGACCCAACCAGTAACCAACATGCAGCAAAACTCCGTGGTTAATAGCCCATAGAAAGTAAAGCTCATTTCTTCCTAAAACTCCATCACTTTCACTTCGGCCAAATATGGTACAGACCAAAAATTTGTGTATGTATCTTAAAGCAGGATTTTTCAGTTTGGAAGCCTTAGAGACTCTAGGCTTATAACTGGTTTCTCTCGTCAATTCATGCCACCTATCTGAATCAAAAGAATCTGTAGGGATTTATGTAACTGCATTCTCAGTGGGAAAGCCAAAAATGTGCTTCAATTCATCTATTGACAGTTCAAAATCTCTACCAAGTAGTCGAAACCGAACAAAATTCCGAACAGATCCGACTGGAAATCTAATGAGTGAAGAATACGAACTTAAAAATTCTAATGTCAGAGGGGCATACACCGGATCCTTCATTTCAATAAAATTACCCCACCCCACTCGCCTCAATGGCTCAATTACATTATCCCTAAGTCCAACGATTGACAAAGCATGCTCATCGATAAATTTATTTGGCAACATAGGGCGTGAGGAGAGTTTGTGATACCTTTCTAGTTGTGCGTGAGAGCTTGTTTCAAACGGAGGAAGGGGTGGACTGTCGGATGGTGGAGAAACGGTGGAAGATCGAGAAGAGCATTGTCCAACGGCTACAGATGAAGCAGGTTTGCTTCTTTTGTACCTGGGAGGCATGATTATAAAAAATATTGAAGAAAATGTGAAGAAAATGAGAGAAAAGGATAGAAAATGAGAGAAAATGAGAGAAAATGGAGAGAAAGGGCGCTGGCAGCTAGGGCGTGTGGAGCTGAAGTGGGGCATGCCATTTAAATAGCATAGTGCGCACGGGCGTGCAGTTCAGCACGGTCTGGACCGTGCGCGATTCTGGAGGTCTGATTGAAAGCGGGCACGGGCGTGGGCCGTTGCACGGCCTTGGGCGTGGGCCGTTGCACGGCCTTGGGCGTGCAAGCCCCTAGAAGTCCTTGTGCAAGCGGCACGGGCGTGCGCCTTGGCACGGCTGTGGGCATGCGCGTCTCTCCTGCAGGGCAAGGCTAACTCACCGGGCACGGGGGTGCGCTTGGGCATGGCCTGGGGCGTGCAAGCCCCTGGAAGTCCTTGTGCAAGCGGCACGGGCGTGCGTCTTAGCACGGTCTTGGGTGTGCAAGCCCCTGGAAGTCCTTGTGCAAGCGGCACGGGAGTGCGCCTTGGCACGGCTGATGGCGTGCTATGGGGCACGGGCGTGCTGCATGGCACGGTTCGAGACGTGCTAAGCTCTGTTTCTAAATTTTTTTTTTTTATATACCACAATTTGACCTGGCTAGGGCATGCTATCTTTTGATTTCTTTAGTGTTCCTGAAATAAATTAACCAACAACAACACAAAATAAACAATTAAATTGAAATGAAAATGGGTTGTCTCCCAAAAGCACTTTTGTTTAACGTCATTAAGTTCGACGTACTGAACTTGATCCAAGCTAATCAAGACTGATAGCAGTTTTAATAGGATCAAAATTTCCACCTTGGTAAACCTTTAAACGGTGAGCGTTAACTTTGAAACTTTGGTCACCATCCATTATCTCAACTGCTCCATGCGGGAAAATTTCTTTAATCGTGAATGGGCCGGACCATCTTGACCGCAATTTTCCTGGGAAAAGGCGGAGTCTAGAGTTGTAGAGTAATACCTGTTGGCCTATCCTTAGATTCCGTAGGATGATACGCTTATCATGCCACTGTTTTGTGCGCTCTTTATAGATTTTGGCATTTTCATAGGCATGGAGCCTCATCTCATCCATCATGTTTAATTGAAGTAGCCTCTTTTGGCCAACTTCCTTAGTATCAAAGTTGAGGAATTGGATTGCCCAATATGCCTTATGCTCAAGCTCGACAGGGAGGTGACAAGCCTTACCGTATACCATTCGATATGGTGACATGCCAATTGGTGTTTTGAATGCAGTTCTGTTGGCCCAAAGAGCATCATCGAGCTTCTTGGACCAGTCCTTCCTTGATTGGCCAACTGTTGTCTCCAGAATCTTCTTGATTTCTCGGTTCGTGACTTCTACTTGTCTGCTCATTTGAGGGTGGTATGGAGTACCTACGCGGTGTGTAACACCATATCTGGAAAGTAGTGAGCAAGATATTTGTTATAGAAGTGCTTACCTCCATCTGTGATTATTGCTCGCGGAGTACCATGTCGTGTGAAAATATATTTCTTGATGAAGCTCATCACACTTTTGGCATCATTATTGGGAAGGGCAACAGCTTCTACCCATTTTGACACATAGTCTACCGCCACCAGGATGTATTGGTTTGAGTATGATGATGGAAAAGGTCCCATGAAGTCCAGACCCCAAACATCGAAGATTTCGACTTGAAGAATGCTATGCAAAGGCATCTCATGTCTCTTGGAAATGTTACCTAACCTTTGACAGTGATCACAAAGACGAACATAGTTAAAAGCATCTTTAAATAGATTAGGCCAATACAAACCGCTTTCCAATACACGCGCTGCCGTCTTGTTTGCTCCAAAATGCCCTCCACATTCTATTGAATGGCAGAACTTAAGGACACTTTCCATTTCACTTTCCGGTATACACCGCCAGAATAGCTGATCACTACAATATTTGAACAAAAAGGGTTCCTCCCAATAGTAGTATTTGATATCATGGAAGAATTTTTTCTTTTGTTGATAGGAAAAGTTAGGAGGAGTGATTTTGCAAACAAGATAGTTAACTATATCAGCATACCAGGGGGCTTGAGTATTTACCATTAGCAAAAGTTGCTCATGGGGGAAGCTTTCATTGATTTGTAGCTCGGTTGTATCCTCTTCCCCCAACTCTAACCTGGAAAGGTGGTCAGCCACAAGATTCTCGGTTCCCTTTTTATCGCGAATTTCCAGATCAAATTCCTGCAATAAGAGAAGCCAACGAATTAGTCTCAGTTTTGCATCTTTCTTTTCTAGCAAATATTTGATGGCTGAGTGGTCTGTGTAGACTATTGTTTTGGCTCCAATTAAATAGGCCCTGAATTTGTCAAAAGCAAAAACAATAGCTAACAATTCTTTTTCAGTAGTTGCATAATTCAATTGCGCATCATTCAATGTGCGACTAGAATAATAGATAACATGCAACTTCTTTTCCTTCCTTTGGCCAAGAACGGCTCCAATAGCATGATCACTAGCATCACACATTAGTTCAAACGGGAGAGTCCAATCTGGTGTAGTGATGATAGGTGCTGAGATCAACTCCCTCTTTAACCTGTTAAAAGCATCTAAACACTCTTTGTCAAAATTAAAAGGAACATCTTTAACCAATAAATTACAAAGAGGTTTTGTGATTTTTGAGAAGTCCTTGATAAACCTTCTGTAGAAACCTGCATGATCTAGAAAACTCCTTATTCCTATCACTGAGTTAGGAGGAGGAAGTTTTTCAATTACCTCGATTTTGGCTTTGTCTACTTCAATTCCTGCTTGGGAGATCTTATGCCCTAAGACAATACCTTCACTAACCATAAAGTGACATTTTTCCCAATTTAAAATAAGGTTAGTGTCTTCACATCGTTGCATTACTAAAGATAAATTATGAAGACATGCATCGAAAGAGGAGCCAAAAACAGAAAAATCATATATAAATATCTTAATAGATTTCTCAACCATATTGGAAAATATGGACATCATGCATCTTTGGAAGGTTGCAGGAGCATTGCAGAGTCCAAAAGGCATTCTTCTATAGGCAAAAGTGCTATAAGGGCAAGTGAAAGTAGTTTTCTCTTGATCTTCAGGAGCAATAAGTATTTGGAAGTATCTTGAATATCCATCCAAGAAACAATAGAAAGGATAACCTGCAAGTCTTTCAAGCATTTGATCAATAAAGGGTAGGGGAAAGTGGTCTTTACGTGTTGCTTTGTTCAATTTTTTGTAATCTATACACACACGCCAACCCGTGACTGTTCTAGTGGGAATTAATTCATTGTTTTCATTTGAGATAACAGTCATACCTCCTTTTTTTGGCACAACTTGAATAGGACTTACCCAACTACTATCGGAGATTGGATAGATAATGCCAGCATCCAGAAGTTTTATGATTTCAGCCTTCACTACCTCCTTCATGTTTGGATTCAATCGTCTTTGATGCTCGATTGAAGGCTTGTAGTCTTCTTCCATCAGGATTTTGTGCATGCATACACTCGGGCTTATTCCTTGTAAATCAGAAATAGACCACCCTATTGCTTTCTTGTGCTTTCGAAGAACCTGCAACAACCCTTCCTCTTGATCAAGCATTAAGTGAGAGGAAATAATAACAGGAAAAGAGTTGTTCTCACCTAGAAATGCATGCTTCAAATGAGGAGGAAGCTGCTTCAGTTCTTGTTTGGGAGGTGTACCTTCTTTTTCTTTTTCTTCTGTTTTATTTTCATTATCATCTACGCTATGTAAAGTGTTCTCTACACATTTATCAATTACATCTATTCTAAAGCAATCATCATAGTCCATAGAAAGTTTACAAGATTTTAACACATCAAAAACAACTTCTTCTTGACCTACTCTCAATGTTAGTTTCCCATCATGTACATCAATTAGAGCTCTTGCAATTGCAAGAAAAGGTCTTCCAAGGATCAATGATCCTTTTCTGCCTTCATCAATGTCAAGGATGACAAAATCAACTAGAAAAATGAATTTTCCTACCTTGACTAGTACGTCCTCTACAATTCCCTTGGGGTATTTGATTGATCGGTCGGCCAATTGTAGAGACATTCTTGTTGGCTTGAGCTCTCCCATACCTAGCATTTTAAAGACTTCATAAGACATCAGATTTATGCTAGCTCCTAGGTCAGCTAAAGCCTTTTCGAAATTTAAATTGCCAATATTATAAGGAATAGAAAAACTCCCTGGATCTTTAAGCTTTGGTGGCAATTTATTTTGAATGATCGCACTGCATTCTTCAGTCAGTTTCACCATTCCTTGGTCATCAATCTTTCTTTTCTTGCTCAAGATTTCTTTTAAGAACTTCGCATAGCTGGGCATTTGAGCAAGAGCTTCAGCAAAAGGGATGTTTATTTGAAGCTTTTTTAAGACGTCCAGAAATTTCATGAAGCTTTGGTCATCCTGCGTCTTTTTCAACCTTTGTGGAAATGGAACGGGTGGAACGTACGGTTTCACTTCTTCCCTCTCCACCAGATCAATGATAGGCGCCTTTCTCTCTTCTTCTTTCTCCTTCTCCTTTCTGGGCTTGTCTTCCAATTCTTTACCACTCCTCAAGGTTATGGCTTGTACCTGTTCTTTAGGATTTTTCTCAGTGTTACTAGGTAACGTACCTTGAGGTCTAGCTGCCATCATGTTTGCAAACTGTCCCATTTGGATCTCCAGGTTTCTTATCGCAGCTTGTTGGATTTTGTTGTGTTCTCTTGTTTCATTCATGAAATCCATGTGCGATTTCGAGAGGGCAGTAAGGAGATCATCATGAGACTTTTCTCAGGAGGCAAGAAACCTGGTGGTGCATTTAAAGTGTTGTTAGAATTACCATATGAAAGATTCGGATGATTTCTCAACCTGTTATCGTAATGATTCAAATATGGATAATTCCTCCTCTGTTGTTTCATCACGTAGTTCACTTGCTCCAAAGTTTGTGGATTTGCAGAATCTAATATGCATTCTCCAACTCCATGTGGTTCGTTGCATCTGTCACAAGTTTGCATGATGGAGTTCACAGATTTAGTGGTTAGTAAGTCTAACTTTCTTACCATGTTGTCAACCTTTGCATTTAGTGCAGTGATGGCATCAATTTCATAGATCCAAGTAGTTTTTCTTCTTTCAGAACTGCTTTGATAATGGCTATTGCTTGCCATTTCTTCTATTAAATCGTATGCTTCATCGATCTCTTTTCTTTCGAAAGATCCTCTTGCAGCTGCATCAAGTGTAATCTTAATATTAAGTGACAATGAATTATAAAAAGTTTGGACTTGTAACCATTTGGGCAAACTATGGTGAGGACATTTTCTCAGCAAATCTTTAAATCTTTCCCAAGCTTCATATAAGCTTTCTTGATCATGATGAACAAAAGTCATGATCTCATTCCTCAACTTGGTGGTTTTAGAAGATGGAAAGAATTTAGCCAAAAATTTCTGGGCTAATTCTTCCCAAGTTGTAAAACTTCCAGCTGGGCAAGATTGTAACCATGATCGTGCTTTATCCCTTAGAGTAAAAGGAAAGAGTCTTAATCTAATGGCATCGTCAGAAACACGATTTTGCTTAAAAGTATCACAGATTTCCAGGAAATTAGTGATGTGAGCATTGGGATCTTCACTAGGGAGTCCCCCATATTGAATAGAAGTGGAAAGCAACTGAATAATTGCTGGTTTGATTTAAAAGTTATTAGCTTCCACTCTTGGTCTAGTGATGCTGGAGGTAGCTCCATTAAGAGAGGGCGTGGTGTAGTCTCGCAAGGTGCGAACATTTTGTTGTTGTCCGATCTGAGGATTTGCAGCAAGAGGTATGTTCGGAAGTTGAGGATTAATGCCGTCCATGTTTGATTGTTGCTCAGATCTGTTTTCTTACGCTCTCCTTGCTGCGTTATTTCTTCTACAGGTTTTCTCAATTTCTGGATCAAAGATCAGAGGTTCTGTTCTCCCTAATCGTCTTTGCATAAAACCTGAGATATTTTAAAAAAAATTAAAAACAAATGAATAAATGAATGTCTAAATTAATAACAAGATAATTACTATTGATATTGGTATTGCCAATCCCCGGCAACGGCGCCAAAAACTTGACAGCTTATTTCGCAAGTGTACAAATCGCTACATGTAATATATGAATGAGTAAGATATCGTTCCCATGAGGATTGTAATCCAAGTACCAAAATTGTGTTATCTTGTTATTATTTAAATGATAATTAAGAGATTTGTTGTATAAAAGTAAAATGAACAAAATCAAGTAACCAAAAGTTGATTAAAAGGAGTCAAGGGGTTGAAACTACTAGGGGTTTTGATTTCACTTAATTCTTGCCAATTTATTTCATTAGTTCATTAATCAATTTAATTATTCAAGTAGGGGAAACAACTCTAAATTCACTAACAAGCACTTCCGATGTATTGCTAGCTATTTTAATCCCATTTAATTACCTATCTTCCAATAGCGAAATCAAATATGAATTAAATCATTAAGCTATGTAGTTGTTTAAGAATTTACAATTTAAATTTGATAAATTGTAAAAACCCCCCCATGAGTCAAACCATATAGCTTCCGCATTAAGTTATTATTCTTATGTATTTTATTAACTCTTTTCATATCAAAGATCCTTCTTCCGATAGTGATATTTGAAATAATTCAATCTAGGGGAAAATTCTGCCTAGAAGCATTAAGTTCATTAATAAATCATAACTTGAATAAGGAAAAATAAATCTAATTGCATAAATTGGAAAAGAAATTAAGCTACATCAAACCTCTAGTATAAGAAATTAGTTACACATAGTACTTAAATAAAACTCAACAATACTTGATAAATATTCCATAATCAATAAAGATAATGAAAGAAATAAACAAGAGTAAGAGTTTAGAATTAAGAACTAATGGTAGGTTGCTTGGATGGCTTCCTTGAAACACTTGACAACTCTTGAATGCCCTCTTCTAAAAGAGAAACTATATACAAACTATGAGAGGGAGAATAGATGCAGAGTGGAATGTAATGTGTGGGATGGGATGATTTGACATGAACTCTCCTCTTCTTTATATAAACTTCTTTGGTATAGGATTCCATATGGTTTAATGATCAAAGTCTTCTTTTGTTAGGTTGTAAAGCTCTCTTTTAGGTCTCCATTTTCTTTAATCATGACTCACCCATGTGCATAGAGTTGATCTTGGTTTGCATGTGAGGAAAGTTGTCCAAAGTGAGCTATGAAAATAGTAGGAATTAGTTGGCAACTTTTGACTCAGATTCAGGATTTCTTGCTTGGCACGGGCGTGCTGCCTAGCACGGTTTGGGGCGTGCCAGGCTCTAGAAGTCTAAGGCTCTCAGCATGGGCCGTGCTGTTCAGCACGGTCTGGGAAGGTATAGCGCGCACGGGCGTGCACATTGGCATGGCCTGGGGCGTGCAAGCCCCTCGAAGTCTGGAACATGTGTAGCACGGGCGTGCTTCAGCTGCACGAGCCAAGCTTCTATCTCCAGCGCGCGCACGGGCGTGTGCCTTGGCACGGTCTGAGGCGTGCAAGCTCCTGGAAGTCTATGGCTGTTGTGGCACGGGCGTGGGGCTCAGCATGGGCTGGGGCGTGCGCGTCTCTGGATCTTTGCCTATTTTGCCTCGCATTTGGCACGGCCGTGCTGATCAGCACGGGCTGGAGCGTGCTAAATATGTTTTGCCTTTATTTTTGTTCTTTTCTTGCATAATCCTACAATTTTCCTCCAAATCAAGTGAGTTGTGTTTCAGGGAAGCTTTTTAATAAAAATATAACAATATTATATAAAAATTAATTTAGATAGATAAAATATACTAGAATTCTTAGTGAAAGTTAAAATAAAAACACTATAAAAATTAGTGCTATCAATTATTGACCGTGTGTTGTACACACATAAATCCTTAGTGAAAAATTGGAATAAAGTGATAATAAAATGTCAAGTTCGTGAGTTTTTTATTCCAAAAGTTTGTTTGTGGGTTTTTTGTACATTTGGGCCAAATGTAGGATGCAAATTGAACCTTTTTCCAAAATCTTGTGACACCTTCAACTTTTACTTTAACCTATTGTATCCATTAAATACTTCAACTTGTAAAAATTATTCCATTGAATACTCAAACTTCTTAAATTATTTCAATTAAACAGTTATTAAATAATTGAAAAATATGACAATTATTATTCCAAAGATTATATTAACCACACATTAAGAGAAAATTATGATAAGATGAAGTAATACATGAGTTCAAATTTAGGGTATTACATTATATATTATCTTAAGAAACTGTAATAATTAATCTTAACTTATAACTGTTATAGGTTGCAACAATAATGGCATAAGGTGGCCCTTGGTTTCGCTGCCTGGGGCGCCATGCCCATCTCCATGATGGTAAAAGAATTGAGAAGCTCTGGCGAGATTTGGACTCGCACTAAGAAAAGGTTCTGAGAAGGGATAATCACCAACCATAGCCTCATTCATCGTCTTCCATGTTTTATGGACTATATCATTGATATGTTGGCGCCCAACTTCTTCTGAAACTCCTCTTTCGTTCATATAACATTGAACTGCCTTCAGATTATCTCCTCTCGCCAATTCATACTGACCATTAAACAAATAACAAAATTGCATGAATTGTCAACAAGTAAGATCATAAGTAAGGTCATATTTCTCACCAATGAAGTTCCCAAATCATTAGTGAGACGAACAATTAAGGAACAGCAATGCATGATAGTCGGAAGTTTGTCAATGTAGTCCAAGGCCTCCATGGTTATTTTCTAAGCACTAAGAAAATATGTACAAAATAACATGAGGGGTGCTGCTATTGAAATAACTGCATTATCTAGATACTCTTCAAATCTTGGTTTGTATCCTTTATGGTACCACTTTGCTTCTGTAAGGTAGGCCTTACAGAGTTTTGCCCACTGCAATTAAAAGGACAAAAAAAAACATGTTCCCATTTCTCTGAATGATTCAAATTTTGGCTCAAAAGCCAAACCACAAAACCAAAAGTAGTGCTCCACCAGCCTGTCTCGAGAAAAGTTTATTTTATTTAATCCCAAATCCACAGTCCACCACCTGAAATTTTATAGTATTAATTAAATTAATCACACAAAAATTTGGCTAAATGTCATCATCAGGTTAAATATCATCATACTATTGGAAAACAAATGAATTTTGCAAAAACATTAAATAAATTAAATTAAACCGTTCTAGAATAAAAATGGGCAACTCAATGTACAAAACGTCCTACATGTTTAGAATTATTAAGTTATCATTTTCGGCTGAAATGATATTTTTCGTAAGTGTTATCGAACAATTTAAGACTATTAGATATTAAAAATTTTAATTAAGTGTTGAATGATTTTATCAACCACTACCTTAATTAAATAATTTTGAATATCGGTAGATTATGATCAAATCAGCCAACTTGCCACGTCTAACGTGGATAAGGTTGTTTTTTTTTTTTTTTTTTTTTTTGTCAATTTATCACAATCCATCAAAATGTTCTTTAATTCCAAAACATTATTCTTTAATTCAATTTTATCCCCATTTTTTTCCTAATCAATAAAAACCAACCCCATATGCTAAATATTTTTCAATTTACCTTTTTTATAATATTTTTTATCACCTTTCTTAAAAAAAAAAAAAAAAAAAAAAAAAGCAAAGTGCTACTATTAAACTACACAAGATCGAAAATAAAAATATACCTTGCCAATTTGCGAACTTCTTTTTGATAAATAGATTGCAACATGTTGAAATCCAATTTAGCAAGTTGAAGCAAAGTAGGATTCATGTGTTGCTCTTGTTCATATGCATCGATAAACCATCTAGCCTCCAACCTATTCAGCCGCCAATGGATTGGCATATCCAAAGCATGCTCTATTTTCCTGCCAAAACTTCCAGATGTAGATGTTTTCAGAGCCATCAAACTTTTGGTACTAAAGATCTTGGCCTCATCTATGTTACTTTCACCTTCAAACCCAAAGAAAGAAGCCTCGTACATACTCAACATTCCTTTCACATCCTCACAAAGTGATGCCTTGAATTCATCTTTCTCATCTTTGAACCTCTCAAATACATCTACCCAAATAAAATTAAATACAAATGAGAATGTTAGGAAAAAAATGTTCACTTGATAATAATAAAAATTCATATTTTAATTTAACTTCACAAGCATTATTCATAACTTTCATAATATAAAATAAATTTAGAAATTTTTTATATAAAAGTTTTTGAATTTTTATTATTGATTATTTATAATAATAATACCATTTTCTATCATTTTTTAATTTTTTAAAAAATAAAGGATATAATGTATTTGTAATAATACAATTAATTATTTATTAAAGCATAATTTAAAATTTTATTTTATTTAAATATTTTAATCTTTTCAAATGAAAATATTTTGTAGAAAAAATTATTTACAAATATTATAATTTTAATTATGAAAATATCATTGTTTAAATGTAGAAAACAGTTGGAAAATATGTCTTTTGTTATAAAGAAAAACTCTGAAAAATAACTTAAAATTGTTTTCCAGTTAGAAAACAGACTAATTTGAGCACAAAACTCAGTTTTTCAATTTTCTTGAAAAATTGTTCTAGAAAATTACTCCAGCTTTCTACAACTCAACAAACCCTTAGTATCCATTTCGTTCATTTTTGCATTAAATAATTTATATAATGATAAAAGATTAAAACATAAAACAAATTAACATTATTCAAACAAGCAGAAGGTTTCTAATGGTTATTATTAGCATCACTAGAATTAGAGCATGTTCAACAATACTAGCTATTTATACAACTATTTAGAGTAAAAATGTTCAGTAAAAATAGTTGTTTAATTAGCTATTGAATTTAATATTGAATTTAAATATTAAGTGAGAATTTTAACTTATGACTATATAAGTGAAATCATTATAAAAAAATAGAGAATTTATATAATGTGTTATTATTTTTCTATCAAAAAAATGTCAATTTATAATGAGTAGTCCAATTATATAAATTGAAATCATTATCATTTCTAAAATGATAATACAATTTCCTCACATATTCCTCTACTAATTCATTATTAAATTATCTTGTTTAAATTTTTGAGTAAAATAAATGTAATTTTTTAACTTAATTGCAGACTTGCAGTACCATAGCAACCATTGAAAAGAAAGACTTTAAACTAATGTTAATATAAATTAATTAAGGATAATATAAGTTAATTAAGTACATAATCGTCAAAAAAATTTCAATTAAAAAATGGAAACGCTAAAGGTTAAATAGATTAACATTTTAATGAAAGCTGTTGCCAAATTTACAAACACAATATTTTGACGTCGTTAAAAACTCTAAACTCTCCCTCAAAAGTTGTTGCCAAATAGAGCCTTATTAGTAGTTGGATATTCGTTGATCTATTCGATTTTTACCGATTTATGGGAAAGAAAAAGGTTTGTCAGTTCAGCATCCTGTTATCTGTAGACTACAACCAAAATTAGAAAATGTGGTAAGTATATAAATGACAAATAATTGAATTGGTGGTACCTTCGGGTGCATGATACCCATGCTGTCTAAATAACCTAAAACGAAGTGCAGTAGCATAAAGATCATCATCGTATGGCCAACCATTATTAGTATTTGAATAGACAGCATTAAGTGCATCCTTAATCTCCAACTCAAATTGGTACTTCAAGCCTAGCCTTTGAACTTCATCAATGAGCTCAAGCTTGGCTAATGGCTCCATCTCTCTATTAATAAGACTCTTCACTTCATTTTTCAGTTTCTCAACCTGCTTGGTAGGTTTCTCTTCCTGCAAAAATGCAAATATTGTGAGTATTCACCCTATGAAATGATGAACACCAAAGTGTTAATCACAAAAACATTCAAGTTGTTGTGCTAAATTGTTGAAACAATTTGTTTTGAGTATATCAACTCTTTATCTTTTATCTTTTAACTTTATGCATCGATGATCTGTAGATGTTATTATAAAGCAGAATACCTTGGCTATAATCTTTAATAAATTATTATTATAAAGCATGTCAATCCATGCAATTAACTTTATAATCTGTAGATGTCAGATCTTCACTTTGGCTGGTTAGCCAAGTATGTGAGAATTCAGATATTCATCTGTTATTTGCACAATCTGGAATATGTGCAAGTGTCCCCATATTCACTTTGGCTGTAATCTGTAGATGTCAGATCATATGTTGTCCGGTTGATCTTGTAACTTATGAGACGAGTGAGAGGTATCAAGTTTTGAGTCCTCTCACCTTAGAGTTTTTATAAATAACATTTGGAACGAACAGTCACACAGCTGATAGTAAGTAAATATATGATTTATGTATAAGATAATATTTAAATATATTAAACCAAAGGAAGATGAAGTAACATACAGAGTGTTTACTGGGAAGTGACTGAAGAAGATCATAGTCCCAAACAGTAGACTCATAATTTGCAGAGCGCCTACTTGTTACTAGCCCGTCAGTGGCAGCAACGTTAGCAGAGACACACCGAATAGACCTAAAAACATTTGCATATGGGACCTTTTTATGCGAATTAATAGAAAACTGGGTTGATGTAGCAAGAGGAAATGACAGAACAGCTTGTAGAGCCATTGTTGTAACTGCACAAACTCTAGAGAGATATACAAGAAGGAGAGAATAAGAAGAGCCTCTCTTCAATATGCTTAACTCATAAATCAAGAGCTGTTTATATAGAAGGAAAAATAAGCAATTCCTTGCTCAATAAGTAGTTCACAGCTCAGTAGATAAAAAGAGTAAATATGCCAAGAACTTGTTTTTATTGGAAATTTCTTGTTGCATATTTAGTTCCATACACTAATCTAATAAAAAAAATAAGTTTTAGAGGGTAAAGTACTTTTTAGTCTCTAAATTATTATCAAATTCATTACTTCGTGTATTTATTTTAGAGAACCAATTATAGAATTTCTAAATTTAATGTTCGTCCAACTAAATGATCGCTCGGTCCAAAAAGAAAGTTTTTTTTTTTTTTAATTAATCAACTAAATAAAGTAAAATCAAAAGATAGAAAATAAAATTTCATAATGAAAGTAACCTTCTATTAAAGTAAAATAAAATATCAAAACTCGTTACATCAAAACTCATAAATATACCTTCAATAGCAAATCCAGAAAACAACCAGGCCAGTCGAGAAAAAAAGAAAAAAGAAAAAATCGTGGCTAAAAACTAAGGGAAGTTGCAATTATTTGACATAGTTTTTTTTTTTTTTTTTTTTTTTTTTTTGTGGTATTTTCCATTAGATCCAATGATTTGGAGGCCTTAGAATTTTAATGCTGTAACAGATAAATGTTTATGAATTAAAATAGGCAATAAACAGTGATCAACGGTTTCTGATTTCAAACAGTAATTGAAACCGTGTATTTTAAGATTTGATTTCGGTTCTTCATTTTTTAAACCCGGAACCAATGTTCTTAATTTAAAATTGGGGGTTCCGGTTTGAAATCGTGAAAAATATGATCTTAAAGACACTTCCAACTATTTTTTTTATTATATTATTTAAAATAAATTTTTAATTTTTTTAAAATTGATTTATTTTTTTCAACAGTAATAATAATAATTCAAGCTAAAAATCTAAAAAAGAATTTTTAAAAATTGAAATAAATTAACTAATTTCAATTTCAAATCGAAATTAAACTAGAATTGGCAGTTCCAAAATTGTTTCAGAAACTGCCTAAAAGCGGTTTGATTTCAGCTCCACTTTTTTTATAATTGGAACCGGCGGTTTTGAAATTGTGATCATGCCTATTGTTGATGATAAAATAAAAATAAAATGAGGGCTTAGATGAGGGATGATTCAAAGAGATAGGATGAAGGAAAGAAAAAGAGTTTGAGAAAAGGAAGAGAGAGAAATATTAAGATTTGTCATTTCACATTTCTACGTAGAAAACCTTATGAAACATACCATTTCACATTATAATATTTTAATGGAAAAATTAAGGAAAAAGTCAGGTTCAATAGCCTGATCTGTTGTTATCCAATTGGCCAAAATTTACTTAATCGTCTCTTTGAAAAATATATTGCTTGCATATATACATAAAGCTTTCCATCCATGGCCAATCTCTAACGCCATATTCGGTACACCATAATGGAATTTAAGTGTAATGTAATAAAAGATATTTATTTTATATTACTAGCCAATCTATATGTTTGGTTGGTTTTCTTATTTATACAGACGGGAACGAAAATTCTCAGGTTCAAGCTATAAAATTTCTTACTTGTTTGACGAGTGAATGAGAGAGTTAGCTGTATTGTGTAGTTTAAGATATTCTTTCTGCTTGTTGAGCCTCCTAATAAATAAAAAAGGTTGAACATAGAAATTTACCCTTGAACTTTATTATTTTAATCTTATGGCACTGTCGACTTTTATTTTAAATATTTTAACTTATGAAATGACACATATTAAACACATCGATTTTTAAATTTATTTTATTGAACACTTCAATTTGAAAAATTAGACCAATTACACACTCATTTTCTTTCACCCTTCATACCTAAATTATAGCCACAATCACATTGTGGAGCCTAAAATTTAATTTGTAACATAAAAAATCCTTGAATTATTATTTGTGTAACAGTAAAATTCGTTTGGCGAATTAATGAAATTTCGGCCATCGGAATACCACGTGGGCTGCATCTCTTCCTCTTGGTTGTCATACACTCTCTGTGCCTCCTCCTGGTTTGGTTAGTTTAATTAATCATGATATTGTTGGTATTGCTTATGGTAGATTGTCTTGAGCCTTGGCTCCCCTTAATGTACCAAAAAAAAAAAAAAAAAAAAAAAAAATCGAAACCACCATCACCAATGTCTAAAACCACCATCCACCTATCTCTACAAAATCTAAAATTAATCAATGTTTTTGTTTTTCTGTAAGACTGAAAGTGGATATACCTTATTCAATAAATTTATTGGACATTCAAAAACTTTGAGCATCTAATCTCATTATTTCTCAGTTTGTATGCTTTTCTCTAACTCTGATCTCACTCTAATTTTATTTACGCACTGCTCTACTTTGGTTGGCATGACCATGATTCATTTCACTCTTTGATGGAGATATGGTCCTAATAAAGATCCTTCCTTCTCTCCCACGCAGAGCTTTTAGATTTGAGAGAGATAGGTGGAAGTGATAGTGGTTTTGCGTTGTTGGCAGGGGAGGAAAGGGAACGTTTACGTGTAAAAAATTTTAATATAAATAAAGGCATTTGTCAATCACATATCATTCTGGTAGCTGGGATTTCATTAATTCGGCAGAAGGATTTTACAGTTACAAGAATAGAAATTTACAAAATTAAAATTATAATGTTGAGAGGTGAATTTATGTATTGAGAAAAATAAAAGACTAGGAAACTAATGTCTAGTCTAGTAAATATTAAATAATGGATGACACTCATTAGGATTCAATATAATAGTGTTATTTTGGAAGTATTCACAAAAATTGGTTAGTACCATTTGTTAAAATTTTTCGTTCTTACTTCATTGAGAAAATGAAAATCCTTAAGAAACCATTATATATTGGGAGTGGCAGTTTCTTGACCAAATAAAAAAAAACATATATTTTTTATATTGGAAAATAAAAATTAAAAATGCTCAAGAAACCACCAAACTATTAATAATTTGCTTTAAAACTATGTTTGGTATGTTGTAATCAACTATGTAGTTGAATTACATTACATGATTGATTATATTTGTTTGATTAGACTTTTTCTTTAACCTTGTAATGTAATTGAGATTATATATAATCTTTGTTACTTTAATTAATGTAATATTTATTACATAAAAAATCTATGTAAAATCCATCACATTCGTCAAAATCTATCTGTATTCTCAACTACAATAATCACTCCACTACTCCACCACAACCACTAACCACCACTCTATGCCACCTACCACTGTAACCATAACCGTCACTCTACTACTACCATCAACGCAACCACTGCTCTTTTGCCACTTACCATCATAATCACTACCACCACCACCATGCTACTACCACCATATCATTATGAATTATTATTTTGTAATTATATGAATAGAAAGAATGAAATGAAAAATCACTAAAAAAATGAAAATACCATAATTTTATATTGTAATTTAATTTATGCAACGAAAATATATAAAATTGTGTAAAAAAATTAATTTTTAATGATTTTAACTTTTATTTTATGACATTATATTTTTTTTAGTTTATTTTTTTAATTTTCTAGTCCAAATAGTTTATAGGTCTAAATAGTCTACAATAGTTTGATATAATGAACAACTTTTGGTTCAAATATTTCTTTTATTATTAATAATAATGTGGTGGTAGTGATGATGGTAGAGTGGAAGTTGTGGTGGTGGAGGTGGAGTGATGGTGATAGCGGTGGCGGTGTGCTAATTACATTATTTATTTACAAACAAAAATAAAAAAAAGGAATCGTGATTACATTCCATAAATTTTTTAACTACATTACTAAACATAGTAATAGAATCTTGATTACATTCCATTCCATTATATTTTTCATTGTACTATATCTTTGATTACATGACATTGCATTACATCAAACCAAACCTAGTTTAAAAGGCTGGAGGAGGAAGCTATTTGAATGAGGCATCAACATACAACAATAAGATAGGTATATCAAATCCCTTTCAAGTATTTGTGCATATATCCACATAGGCCAATAACTGAAACACGTTAAAAAATGTCTTTTCGTCATTTGATAGTTCATTTGCTTTTTTCTGAATTTGTATGCGCATGATAAATTTCAACATTATTTTCTTCGATCTATTTTAAAGTTAAGTTCAAACTTGTGGTAAAGCAATATGAAAATAGCTATATCAATTAACATATTTGACTCTAAAATATTTGATAGGCCGCTTGTTTTATCTTAGAAAGAAGGTTCAAATGCCCCCTGAACTTATACTCAATATACAATTTTCCCATATTTCCCCTTTTTTTACAAAAATCTCACCACCTTAGACATAAACTTACAAATTGCTCCTTTCATTGCTTGACTAGTTCGCGTGTGCTACATATGATCAATGTAAAAATAAATATTATTAATTTTTTATTTTTTATTATTTACTTGATTAAGGGATACTAGGAGAGGGGGGGAGTCTACAATCTATAAATCCCAAAATCCCTCAAATTGGTTAGCAGTCCTATACAGCAAAAACAAAGAGAGAAGGAAGTCTTGTACAATAAAATCAATGAAAAAATGGAACATTTCAGGAAGGCTAAACCTATAAAAATACCATGAACTTTGCGACTTATTATAAGATCACCATAATTTGACCTTTGTACCTTGGGCAGCCCAGTTTACAAATTTATATATATTATCACCCTATTTTCAAATTGGGATTAGGGTTTTAAATAAAATAATATAAATATGGGACCCACTACATAACCTTGGGTTAACATAACCCAAAACTTGCAAAGCGCCCTACTTTGACTAGCCACAAATACCCATCACTTTCTCTCTCCCAAACCTCCAATGATCTTCACTGTAAAGTGGAGCGTGAATAACATCATCGACTATAAAGATCCCATGGTTATTAAGTATAGACTTATTGTTTCTTTAACAACGGTCATAATAATTGTTAAAATTATCAAGTCCAACCAACTTCAATTTGTATATATGCAAATCCAATCACAATCAAACAACTAATCTTTTATTGATGATAATTGCACATTGAAAAGGGTAAAAGAAGGCACAATATTTGGCTGTTTGTATTGTGTTAAAGAATATATAGAAAGATTGCAGAGTTACCATCGCCTCTTCATTTGCTTCTATAAAAATGGCATTTTGTTGATTTTCTGAATAATTTGAGCAAAAACTTGATAATTGGAAAAATGAGTGGGGACTTTGGAATTGAGGGTACGTATATGTACAGATGCAAAGGAAATAATTGACTATTAGTTATTTAATGCATTAAAGGAAGAAGCTATAGAGGACAGAGAAACCAAATGAAGAATAATAGCGTTACAGTGGAGATTGAAGGAGGGAGATGAAAGTTTGGAAGAGATGGGCAAATTTGGTTAGTCAAAATTGCGTGTTTCAAGCCTTGGGTTAGGTTAACCCAAGGTTATGTAGTGGGTTTCATATTTATATTATTTTATTTAAAATCGTAGCTCCGATTTGAAAAAGGGTGACAATATATCTAAGTTTATAAACTGGGGTGTTTGAGATACAAAGGTCAAATTAGGGTGATTTTACAACAAGTCACAAAATTGAAGTTATTTTTATAAATTTAGCCATTTAGGAATCTCTTCAAACTAGTTCTAATTTGCCAAATTTCAATAATTTAGAGATTTAAATTTCACATTCTTTCTTTCGCTATTGCTATTGTTGATTTATTGTTTATCTTCTCTCTATCTCTCTCTCTCTCTCTCAATGGTAGTAGCACAACAGCAACAAGTCACTTCATTGACTCAGTTCTATCAAGGCAAATGCAATTGACTCCATTTTCTTCTTCTTCTTCTTCTTCTTGGAGTGGATCATGAGCAATGCAAAGAATGAGGAATATAGAAATTGTTATCTATTTTTTATAGAACCGTACTTTCTTTGAGATGTGAAGCTGTTTCTCCAGAATATAGAGTAATTCTCCAGAATATAGATTAACTACCTTTTTAATTTTATTCATTTTTATGTTCTATTTTATTTTAGTAATTATTTATTTTTGTCATATTTGAAGTTTTATTATATTTAAAGCATGAATATATATAGAAAAAATAAAAATAAAAAAAGTTAAATTTTATAGTGCACTATTAGTTGAGTAATATAATAGTTCTTCTTGTTTGATTTTTTATTTCTTAGGTTTTAGGGATACAAACATGAAAAAAACTGAAATATGAAAGAACTGAGAAGTGGGCAAAGGTTGATATCATATGGCACAAAGAGCTAAGAGGAATAAATAATTCACCTTACTCATTCACTTCTAACTCTGTTTGCAGAGGACACCTCTTATCAAGTTAGAAAATGGTAATTTGTAATTTTATATACAAGATGATGAGTTTTTTTTTTTTTTGTCCAAAAAGGTGAAATATGGGCAAATTGTAGATTGAGTCTAAAAATATGTGTTTTTGTCAAAATTATAGTTCATTTGCATTTTCCTGAATTTGTATGTGCATGATAAATTCCAACATTATCTTCTTCTATATGTTTTAAAGTTAAGCTCAAACCTATAGTAAAGTAATCAGGCAAGACAATTTGATAAAAAGAAATCAAGGATTAAAAGCTACTAGGGATTTTGACTTCACTTAATTTTATTCAATTTATTTTATTAGTTTGATAATCAATTTTAATTGTTCAAGTAGGGGAAACAACCCTAAAATCACTAACAAACTCTCCCGATGTATTGTTAGCTATTTTAACCCAATCTAACGACCTATCTTCCAATAGCGCAATCAAACATGAATTAAATCATTAAATTTTATGGTTTGTTTATGAATTCATAACCTAAGGTTGTTAACTTATGAAAATCCCCCATGATTCAAACCATATAGCTTCCGCATCAAGTTATATTCTTATGTAATTTATTACCTTTTTCACATCAAAAACCCTTCTTCCAATAGTGATTAATGAAATAAATCAATTTAGGGGAGAAACTCTGCCTGAAAGCATTAAGTTCAATAATAAATTATACTTAAAATAAAGAAAGCAAATCTAATATTAAAAATTGAAATCGAAATTAAGCTACATCAAATCCCTAGTATGAGAGTTTAGTTCGACATAGTAATTAAATAAAACTGAATTAAACTTGTAATAGTCCCATAAAGAATAATAAACAAAAAGAGAGTTTAGAAATAAAAACTAGTCAACGATAGGCTTGAACGGCTTCCTTGAATCTTGACGCCAACTTCAATGCTTGAAGTCTTGAAGAGAGAAAAATATGCAGAAAATAATAGAACAAGAGATGGAATATACAGTGAATGGATTCGACCCTCGATCATGGCTAGTCTCTCTCTTTATATAGACTTTTTGTAATATCTTCGTATTCGTTTAGGAAAGTGAATCTCTGTTGAGTAAGAAATCTTTTGGAGATAGAAAATTGTTTAAGCTTTGTATTTCTTCTCAATTAGGACTCTCCCAGCATCTAAATAGGATTTAAACTTAATTAGTCATTAGGCATTTGGCCAGTGCTCAATTAAATTGGTCTCAAATTCAACCTACATCTCCTGTTTCTATTTTCCATAGCCATTAGGCATTTGGCCAGTGGTAAACCACTTACCTAAATTTATATTTCAATTTCTCCTTTTATTTCTCTAACAAGTTAACCAAAAATAGATAATAGTTACAAAAAAACTCAAAACATGTAAACCTATTTTCATTTGTATTAGTATATATACAAGAAGAAAACCAGAATATTTCCAGGGAAAAAAAATAAAAAGTTCCAAGAGAAAAAAAAAAAAAAAGAAAAATCTCACAATCACCATGTCTTCAAAATTCTTTTACTTTGCTCTATTCTTGCTATGATTTCCACAAGTTAGCAAGCCTCAAAATTTGTAACCCAATCTTGTGAGAAAACCTTATTTAAAGACCTATGCACAACAGCTTTAGAATCATCTTCGGCAACTGATCTGGAAGGCTTGACAAAAGATGCTAACATGTTATCTACCAATGGAACTGAACTAGTCAAGCTTTCTTCTGAATTGCAGGAAACAGCTTCAGATCCAAACGTTAAGGAAGTGTGTGGGTCCCTATGTGTATGGCACAACCCAAGAGGGGGGTGAATTGGGTTTTCTAAAAATATTTTAGAATTAAAAACAGAATATCAAATTCTAAGTGCAGCTGAAAAATATAGAACTTATGAGAATAGATTATGAATTAGAACTACCTCACAATATTCTATTTATAAAGAATAGAAAGACTATGCAAAGTGCAGCTATCAATTAGAACTGCTTCACAGTGTCTTATTCAATATTAGAACTTCTTTATGTCGAAAAACTATAGAATTTATAACTTCTTCATAAAGTTTAGAAAATCATATAAGACTGTATGAGAGATAGTTATTGAAATTAGAACTGCTTCACAGAGCCTTAACCAGGTTTAGAAAACAGATTAGAAACCCAAGTAGTGAAATATACTATAAATAGAAGAACTGTTTAGAACTTGGTATATTCACTTATCAGAATTCCAGAGTTCTAATGTTCAGAGAAGATAAGACTTATTCCAGTTTTAGAACATCAAATCATTGACCAATTTAGCATTTCTAAAATATAAGCAAGAGTGTAAGTAAAGCAGTATCAAGCGAAACTTCACAAATCAAAAAGATCAACACAGCGATTTATAGTGGTTCGGCACTAACTCGCTTACATCCATTCCTCAATACTCATCTTGAGATCCTCAACTATGTTATCTCTTTTCAAGGGTAAGAGACAAACCAACAGTACAAGGCAATAGATCAACACCTAGATCTACCCTTTTATCCCACTAGATTTTCCAAAGGTTCTAGTTAACCTCAACCCTTTCTGTTTTTGGCAGAGTACAGAAACTCAATTCAAGACATTAAAATCTCACACAAGGAGAAGGTCGCTTGATAACCTCTTGCATAATAGCTTCTAATCTAAGCTATTACACACAAGTTTATCAAATAAAAACATGTCTATTATAGATTACAGAATCTAAATAGACAGAAAGAAATGCACATATAAGCACAGGAAAAACAGTTTATCAGATTAGAAAATCGTTTAGAACACAGAACCGTTGTTCAAAAGTAGTTATAAAAATTCTTTTCTCTATAAAGATAAAAAAAAAACGTGAAGTGTAAAGATGAAAAGAAAATGGGGGTAGAGAGTAAGTTTTGAGAGATAAAGGATGTGATCAATGAGAGAATGCTCTTAAAACGAAAACTCTTACTTCCACCTAGTTCAAAGCGTGGAAGCTCCTTTTTATAGAGAAATATGCAGCTCTCGCTTTTGGAAAGAGAATATTTCATTTTGAAATCAGAATATCTTCTTTCTTTATTTAGAAGATACGAAAATCTTAGTTATTAAAAGTTTATTTTATCGTTTTGGTAAGAGAATAGAAAACGATCTTTCTTTTCTTAAACAAAAAGATTTTCGAAAGTAATTTATTTGGAAAATAATTTTCGAAGAGATACTTACTAAAAACGAAAAGATATAATCTTTCTTCGTTTTAGGTAAGAGAATAAATAAAAATCCTTTAGATCTTCAAAGGGAATTTCCGAAAAAGAAAGTGTATGATTTATTACCAAATTTGTTAGATACGTAATCTCTTTAGTTTTAGGTAATTAAATCATTTTGATTTTTAAAGAATATTTTCGAAAACAAATTTTTGACAAAAGAATTTATTTTTGAAGAATCTAATTTCCGAAAAATATTTTTGATGAGAGAAAAATAGTTTATGTGCTTATAGATGAATTTTCTCTCTATCCTACAATGTATCCTAAAAACCTAACCACTAGGGTCTTCGGATATCTTCACACACAATGTAGGACTTGCCATGTACGTTTTCTTTCCATAAGAATTCTGCATAAAATTACTATTAGCACAAATAATATAATTTAAATTTATTTATTTTGTTTTAATCATCAAAATTCCGAGATTAAATTTTGACCCTTGAGCCAACAAAGTGTTGGTAGAATGCTCTAAGGCTTATGAATGTGTGACTGAAAAGCTTAAGGACTCAGTTGCTGCCCTCGATTCTAAAGCTTACGGTGATCTTACAAAATGGGTTACTGCTGCCATGACTGGATCGCAGAAGTGCTCGGAAGCTTTCAAGGCTAAACCAGATATTACATCTCCACTTGCTGATGCTAATACAGAATATAGTAAATTCTGCAATATTGTATTCGCAATTTTTAATCTCTTGGCAAAAAGTTAATCAGATTCTCATGTTTATCTCTAAATTTATTTGTTTATGTGTTTCATGAAGTGATAAATGGAAATGGTCCATGATTTTTTATTTATAATTCACATCATTAATATATAGAGCGAGTGATCTTCAAATTTTCCAAAATCTTCAAAAGTTGGTTTCTATAAATTATGAAAGTAAAAGTAAAAGTAATTCACAAGACAATAATGTAGAGGCCAGGTCTTGCAGATCTTAATTTCTGATGTTTAGAAAGGACTTCACTTTTGCTGGTTTTAACTCTCTAAGGGAGAGAAGGTATTTCATTTATTACCTGCAAGATTAATATTATTGTCCATGTACATATATTATTTCATTTATTTCATTATTTTCATAAATTTACTAATTTTAATATCATTTTATTTCACATTATTGATTTTTAATAAAATTGTAAACTTTAATTTTCTATTTAATTTATAATATAAGTTCAACTAAATTATACTTTATTTCCAATTAACTTTGCATTAAATTGAATTTGCAGATGCATTCTAGTATTGAATATTCAATGCATAAAGGTCCCAAATATTTCCTATGATTATATTTGCCAAGACCGGATCTATAGACAAACTTGTAGACCAAACTATTGAAAATAGCTAATTTATCCCTTTTTTTCTCCTTAATGTATGGTTAGAAGTATTCTCGTTACAACTTCATATTTTTATTGGTTTGATCCATATATGAGGTCGTGGATCCGGTAGGCAAGTCAATATCCAAAAAAGTTTAATCTTTCATGACTTGAAAAGATGGGGACATGGATCCAGTAGCTAATAACTTCATTTTATTGAAATAGACAATAAATTTAACTACAAAATAAATTTACAGACAAAATAGTGAAAAAATAATGACAAAATAACAACAAAATTTCAACAAAATACCTTCAAAATGTGTCTGTTTTATTTCATCAATTATCGACAAAATTACAAATTTAGTCACAAAAATTTTGTTGCTAATTTACTAATAAAATATGGTTTTGTCACTAAAAAAATAACGATAAAGGTTTAAGCATCAAAATTTTTTTGTCACTATTTTGGTGGGAAATACTAATTAGCGTCCAAATATTATGAATTAGCGACAAAAGTTTGTCACTAATTTATTTTTTTCTTATAGTGATTGATTTGCTTAGACCATGAATGGATCAAACCAATTAAAATGAGAGCTTTTGTTGAAACAAGGTAATTCTGAATATACACAAGGAAAAAAAGAATAAAGCAAGAACACGTTTTGAAAAACTTTTATTTTTATTGATTTGGTATATAAGTGGAGTCATATATCCGGTATAAGTAAGTATTTTTCCAAGGTTATGCCGCATTTGGAATTCTTGTTTTCATCTATCACCTGATCACAAAAATTTCCAATTTCAGAAAGGAATTCCGAATAAAACACCATGCATTTCCCAAGCTAGTGAGTGGCTCTTCAATTCTCATCCACGCTCGTTACTAAGCCATGCTGTTTTGTTGTGATTTTAGGTGTGTTGAAAAAAAGGTCATGGCACGAGAATATAATTCACCTAATACAAAAATTAAACGAGCCATTGAGGTTAAATGAGTTCGAGTTACAAACGAATGACCTATATATAACAGAAATTTAAACGAGTTGATTCGTCTAACCTATTTAACCCTTTTATTTAATAATAAAAATGTAATTTCATCTATAATTAATATATTAAGAGGTTTATGCGGGTCATACATGTTATATGTGTCTTGTTTCTGATCCATATACGACCCATTTAATTAAATTTGGTTAAATTTTTTGATGCACATATGACCCATTTAATTAAGTGGAATACAATTATCATATTCGTATCACTCGTTTAATTTTCATGTTTAAATATTTGATATGATTATTAAATGGGTCATACTATCACGTGTTAGGCGGATTCATGTCGAACCTAAAACACCAAACAAATTTTGACACCCTTAGTTTATTTTTTGAAGGCAATAGAAAGTCTTCATGCTTGGAGGTTTTGGAGAATTTCCACCAGCTGGTGATTGAAGGGTAAGGTTACAGAATTTCCCTAATTGAAAAGTTAGGGTTAGGGAATTGAGCTGAGGTCTCTACAGCTTTTCACAATGGAGGCACTAGCAATAAACCTCAATTCTCATGCATACTATCCATATACACCGATGCAAAAATGGAGAGATAGATTCTCTATATTTCTAGAACTTATCATCTCTGTCATTATTGATAGTTGTTGTAATGGATCCTTTTGCATATAGAAACCATCTCTAGTTTACTTTCCTTGATTTTTTTTATTGTGAATCCATATTTGTTTTAGAGGTTTACTCTTATATTTGGTTTAAAGGTTTGTATCCCTTTAAGTGATTGTTTCAGAAGTAGCACTCGCTCCTCCAGTGGTTGGAATTAGGGCTGAGAGTTCGGTTAACCAAACCGAACAACTAAATTAGCTCGATTTCAGTTTATCTAAAAATATTTTTATGGTATCCAAATCCGAAACCAAATAGTATAATAAACTATCCAAACCAAATTAAATCGGTTTGTTTCGATTTGGATTCAATTATTTCAGACCAAATTAGCTATATTAGCTTAAAAATAAATTCGATTAGTTATTTATGGTAATCAAACCAAAAATCGAAAACCAAACGGTTCTATATATCCAAACCGATCGGTAATCAAAATTTTAAAACAATTATCCAAATCAGACTGAAATGAATCGGTTCGGTTTGATTCTCGGTTAGAAACCGAGAATTGCTCATCCTGGTTGGAATCGCAATGCATTAGTCATCACCATTTTCTTATTTGGTCTTTGTATACAAGAAGCGATTGGTTTAAAAAAATTGATTACTCGATGCCAAATTGTCAGATTTTATATAAATTCACTTAAATTTTCAACTCAACTATACATAATAACAAATTAGCTTAAAGTCATCTAAAAAGAACAATTTACATATAAAATGAATTGTATTACCGTTTGGTCGCTCTTATCGTATAGCAGTCCTAACACAAGAAGGATAAAATTCAACAAGACAAACCAATTTATACTTATTAATTAAAAGCACAATGCATAAATTCATCTTTATACTTTACCTGAAAAATCTTGGAAAAAAGTTTTAATTTGCAACCCATGAACTTGGCAATTGATTGTCACTGAGCCCAATTTTTCACTAAAGATTTATGTGTGTACAGTACGGTCAACAATAGGAAATAAATGAATTAAAAATTATTTTTCTCTTGTAAATAGTTACAGCAACATCTCCTTAGCCAAAATAACCAAAGCTGGAAGCTACTTTTCAAGAATTAATATCTGAAACATAATAAATAATTGATGGATTCATAACCTGTCACATGTCATATTTATTGATCAAATAATTAAGATGCTGTTACTATTTTAGCTCAAGAGATGTTGCTGTTACTATTTATTAGAGGAAAATAATTTTTAATTCATTTATTTCTTATTATTGACCGTGTGTTGTACACACATAGATTCTTAGTGAAAAATTGAAATAAAGTGATAATAAAATGTCAAGTTTGTGAGCTTTTTAATCCAAAAGTTCGTTTGTGGGTTTTTTGTATATTTGGCCCAAATTCAGGGTATAAATTGAACCTTTTTCTAAAATCTCGTGGCACTTTTAACTTTTACTTCAATTTATAAAATTGTATCCATTAAATACTTCAACTTGTAAAAATTATTCCATTGAATACTCAAACTTCTTAAATTATATGAATTAAACACTTATTAAATATTTGAAAAATATGAAAATTATTATTTCAAAGATTATACTAACCACACATTATTAAGTGAAAATTATGATAAGGATGAAGCAATACATGAGTTCATATTTAGGGCATTACATTATATATTAACTTAAAAAACTTTAATAATTAATCTTAACTTATAACTGGTATAGGTTGCAACAATAATGGCATAAGGTGGCCCTTGGTTTCACTGCCTGGGGCGCCATGCCCATCTCCATAATGGTAAAAGAATTGAGCAGTTCTGGCGAGATTTGGACTCGCACTAAGAAAAGGTTCTGAGAAGGGATAATCACCAACCATAGCCTCATTCATCGTCTTCCATGTTTTATGGACTATATCATTGATATGTTGGCGCCCAACTTCTTCTGAAACTCCTCTTTCGTTCATATAACATTGGACTGCCTTCAAATTATCTCCACTCGCCAATTCAAACTGACCATTAAACAAATAACAAAATGGCATCAATTGTCAACAAGTAAGATCATAAGTAAGGTCATATTTCTTACCAATGAAGTTCCCAAATCATTAGTGAGACGAACAATTAAGGAAGAGCAATGCATGATAGTCGGAAGTTTGTCAATGTAGTCCAAGGCCTCCATGGTTATTTTCTCAGCAGTAAGAAAATATGAACAAAATAACAGGAAGAGTGCTCCTATTGAAATAACTGCATTATCTAGATACTCTTCAAATCTTGGTTTGTATCCTTTATGGTACCACTTTGCTTCTGTAAGGTAGGCCTTACAGAGTTTTTCCCACTGCAATTAAAAGGACAAAAAAAAAAAACTACATGTTTGAGTTAAGCTTTATAGGCATTTAAACACAAGCCATCAAAATGTTCTTTAATTCCAAAGCATTATTCTTTAATTCAATTTTACCCCCATTTTTTTCCTAATCAATAAAAACCAACCCTATATGCTAAATAGTTTTCAATTTACCTTTTTTAAAATATTTTTTATCACCTTTCTTGAAAAAAAAAAAAAAAAAAAGCAAAGTGCTACTATTAAACTACACAAGATTGAAAATAAAAATTATACCTTGCCAATTTGCCAACTTCTTTTTGATAAATAGATTTCACCATGTTGAAACCCAATTTAGCAAGTTGAAGCAAAGTAGGATTCATGTGTTGCTCTTGTTCATATGCATCGATAATCCATTTCATCAATGGATTGGCATATCCAAAGCATGCTCTATTTCCCAAAACTTCCAGATGCAGATGTGTTCAGAGCCATCAAACTTTTAGTACTAAAGATCTTGGCCTCATCTATGTTCCTTTCACCTTCAAACCCAAAGAAAGAAGCCTCGTACATACTCAACATTCCGTTCGCATCCTCACAAAGGGATGCCTTGAATTCACCTTTCTCATCTTTGAACCTCTCAAATACATCTACCCAGATAAAATTAAATACAAATGAGAATGTTAGGAAAGTATGTTCACTTGATAACAAAATGGAAAATATGTTCACTTGATAACAATAAAAATTCATATTTTAATTTAACTTCACAAACACTAGTCATAACTTTCATAATATAAAATAAATTTAGAAATTTTTTATGTAAAAGTTTTTGAATTTTTATAATTGATTATTTATAATAATAATATCATTTTCTATCATTTTGTAACTTTTTTAAAAAATAAAGGATATAATGTATTTGTAATAATAAAATTAATTATTTATTAAAGCATAATTTAAAATTTTATTTTATTTAAATATTTTTATCTTTAATATTTTATAGAAAAAATAATTTATATATATTATAATTTTAATTATGAAAATATCATTGTTTAAAGATAGAAAACAGTTGGAAAATATGTCTTTTGTTATAAAAGAAAACTTTGAAAAATAACTTAAAATTATTTTTCAGTTAGAAAACTGACTAATTTGAACACAAAACTCAGTTTTTCAATTTTCTTGGAAAATTGTTCTAAAAAATTACTCCAGCTTTCTACAACTGAACAAACCCTTAGTACCATTTCGTTCGTTTTTGCATTAAATAATTTATATAATGAAAAAAGATTAAAACATAAAACAAATTAACATTATTCAAACAAGCAGAAGGTTTCTAATGGCTATTATTAGCATCACTAGACTTAGGGCCTGTTCGGCAATACTAGTTATTTTAATAGCTATTAGCTATTTATACAACTATTTAGAGTAAAAATGTTCGATAAAAATGCTATTTAATTAGCTTTTGAATATAAAACGACAAAAAGGGACATTTAAATATTAGGAGAAATTCTAACTTATAGATGTTCCCTCAAAAAGGGACAAAAACTCTAAACCTTCCCTCAAAAGCTGTTGTCAAATAGAGCCTTATCAGTGGTCGATGTTTGTTAATCTATTCAATTTTTACCAATTTATAGGAAAGAAAAAGGTTTGTCAGTTCAGTATCCTGTTATCTTTAGACTACAACCAAGATCAGAAAATCCGGTAAGTATATAAATGACAAATAATTGAATTGGTGGTACCTTCGGGTGCATGATACCCATGCTGTCTAAATAACCTAAAACGAAGTGCAGTAGCATAAAGATCATCATCGTATGGCCAACCATTACTAGTATTTGAATAGACAGCATTAAGTGCATCCTTAATCTCCAACTCAAATTGGTACTTCAAGCCTAGCCTTTGAACTTCATCAATGAGCTCAAGCTTGGCTAATGGCTCCATCTCTCCATTAATAAGACTCTTCACTTCATTTTTCAGTTTCTCAACCTGCTTGGTAGGTTTCTCTTCCTGCAAAAATGCAAATATTGTGAATATTCAACATATGAAATGATGAACACCAAAGTGTTAATCACAAAAACATTCAAGTTGTTGTGCTAAATTGTTGAAACAATTTGTTTTGATATTTTGTAAATGATACATTTTGCTCTCAATTATTATATTGTTCTTTATTCAATACAGCCAATTAAAATTTAATGATAATATATCAACTCTTTATCTTTTATCTTTTAACTTTATGCATCGATGATCTGTAGATGTTATTATAAAGCAGAGTACCTTGGCTATAATCTTTAATAAATTATTATTATAAAGCATGTCAATCCATGCAATTTACTTTATAATCTGTAGATGTCAGATCTTCACTTTGGCTGGTTAGCAAGTATGTCAGAATTCAGATATTCATCTGTTATTTACTCAACCTGGAATATTCACTTTGGTTATAATCTGTAGATGTCACATATTCATTTGTTATTTGCTCAACCTGGAATATGTGCAAGTGTCCCCATATTCACTTTGGCTGTAATCTGTAGATGTCAAATCATATGTAGTCCAGTTGATCTTGTAACTTACGAGACGAGTGAGAGGTATCGAGTTTTGAGTCCTCTCACCTTCGAGTTTTTATATAAATATCATTTGGAATGAACAGTCGCACATAGCTGATAGTAAGTAGATATATGATTTATGTATAAGATAATATTTAAATATATTAAACCAAAGGAAGATGAAGTAACATACAGAGTGGTTACTGGGAAGTGACTGAAGAAGATCATAGTCCCAAACAGTAGAATCATAATTTGCAGAGCGCCTACTTGCAGCAAGAGGAAATGACAGAGCAGCTTGTAGAGCCATTGTTGTAACTGCACAAACTCTAGAGAGATATACAAGAAGGAGAGAATAAGAAGAGTCTCTCTTCAATATGCTTAACTCATAAATCAAGAGCTGTTTATATAGAAGGAAAAATAAGCAATTCCTTGCTCAATAAGTAGTTCACAGCTCAGTAGATAAAAAGAGTAAAATATCACAATAACTTGTTTTTATTGGAAATTTCTTGTTGCATACACTAATCTAATAAAAAAAATAAGTTTTAAAGGGTAAAGTACTTTTTAGTCTCTAAATTATTATCAAATTCATTACTTCGTCTATTTATTTTAGAGAACCAATTACATAATTCCTAAATTTAATGTTCGTCCAACTAAATGATCCCTCGGTCCAAAACGAAAATTTTTTTTATTTTTTATTAATCAACAAAATAAAATACAATCAAAAGACAGAAAATAAAATTTCATGATGAAAATAAAAATCTAAAAAGAATTTTTAAAAAATTGAAATAAATTAACTAATTTCAATTTCAATCGAAATTAAACCAGAATTGACAGTTACAAAACTGTTTCAGAAATCGCCTAAAAGCGGTTCGATTTCAGCTCGACTTTTCTTATAATTGGAACCGGCGGTTCTGAAATCGTGATCATGCCTATTGTTGATGATAAAATAAAAATAAAGTGAGGGCATAGGTGAGGGATGATTCAAAGAGATACGATGAGGGAAAGAAAAAGAGTTTGAGAAAAGGAAGAGAGAAATATTATGATTTGTCATTTCACATTTCTACGTAGAAAACCTTAAGAAACATACCATTTCACATTATAATATTTTAATGGAAAAATTAAGGAAAAAAGTCAGGTTCAATGGCCTGATCTATCGTTATCCAATTGGCCAATCTCTAACGCCATATTTGTTACACTTTAAGTATAATGTAATAAAAGATATTTATTTTATATTTGTTGGAAATTTAAAAACTTTGAGCATCTAATCTCATTATTTCTCAGTTTGTATGCTTTTCTCTAACTCTGATCTCACTCTAATTTTATTTACGCACTGCTCTACTTTGGTTGGCCTGACCATGATTCATTTCACTCTTTGATGGAGATATGGTCCTAATAAAGATCCTTCCTTCTCTCCCACGCAGAGCTTTTAGATTTTAGAGAGATAGGTGGAAGTGATAGTGGTTTTGCATTGTTGGCAGGGGAGGAAAGGGAACGTTTACGTGTAAAAAATTTTAATATAAATAAAGGCACTTGTCAATCACATATCATTCTGGTAGCTGGGATTTCATTAATTCGGCAAAAGGATTTTACAGTTACAAGAATAGAAATTTAGGAATTTTTACGTTACAGATTGATGTGATAGAGTTATAGTTAAGGAATGATGGGTACAAATAAGCTATTATTAAAAGTTAAAATTTATAAAAATTATTATTTTAAAAGTCATATAAAATTATATATTATAAGCGTTACTTCAGTCACAGTCTTCACACATTAAAAACATCACAGCACCATTAACAAATAACCATCACAGCCAAGTACACTTAGCCAAAACCTACAGTTAGTTACGAAAGATAGATCACATATACTTTTGTGTAAAACAGTTCTAGAACAAGATGAAGAAAATAACAGTTCAGAGCAGAGGTTGAGAATTAAAAACTCTGCTGCTTTCTTTTCATTCTTTCTACTTTTCGGTTCTCCATGATTGAGATTGTCCATTGTTTTCTCAAGCTTGCTTTATCCTGTTCATGGTATCAGAGCAGGTAAATTGACTTGTCCTTGGATTTCTACAATTCAAGAGCAATTTTTTTTTAGATCTGGTTGAACATCAATATGATGACTCCAGAAGATGTGGCAAGGCTTATCGCTGCAGTTACTAGCAAGAATCATGATTGTGATCCTTTACACGTAAACAACTCAGAATCTCCCGGATTCCGGTTGGTGAACTCTCCATTAAAAGGACCAGAGAACTATCTTTCGTGGAACAGATCAGTAATGGTAGCTCTCAGGCAAAGAACAAGCTAGGGTTCATTAATGGAACCATAGCTCAACCTGATCCACAGTCAGAGGAGTTCGAGAGATGGTTACAAGCAGACAGCATGGTAGCCTCGTGGATAATTAACGCTGTGTCCAAAGAAATATCAGATGCATTTGTATTTTGCAAAACTGCAAAAATACTTTGGGATGAGCTAAAACAGAGATATGGAGAGTGTAATGGCCCGATGATATATAAGATTGAGAGAGAAATTGCAAGTTACAAGCAAGGAAACGAGTCCGTAACAAGTTTTTATACAAATCTCAAAAGGAAATGGGATGAATTACTGTGTTTGGCACCTCTGCCTACATGTTGTGGCCAAACAAATGCAATTACAGAGTATGACAACAATCGAAGGCTAATGCAGTTTCTAATGGGACTAGGTGATGAACATGACAATGTAAAGAATCAGATCCTTTTAATGGATATGTTTCCTTCAATTAATAAAGCTTACTCCATGATTTTGAGTGTTGAGAAACAAAGAGAGGTAAAAACATTGAATGTGGAATCCAGTGAAAATTCAACAGTACTATTGGCTAGAAGGAACTATAACGGAAATTACAACAACTTAGGCGCAACTGGTAACAGGAGACCATACTACAACCAAAAAGAAGATAAGAGAGACAAGTATTGTTCCAAATGCAAAATAAATGGTCACACCATAGACAACTGCTTCAAAATCCATGGATATCCGAACTGGTTTATTGAATTACAAAAGAAAAAAGGAGCCAACATGACTGGAATAAAAACGGTGAATGCAGTTCATATGGATGATACTCCTTTGCAGCAGCAGCAGCCCACACCTCTGCAGCAGCAAACTGATTATCAGATGGAACCAATTAATGCCGACATCAGGAGTGTTCACTTTGCAGGTACCTTACTCAATTCTGTCATTCATAGCATTGATTTTAACTGCAAAAGTAAATGGATAATAGACTCAGGTGCAACAGACCACATCACTGCCAATCTATCATTCTTTGATATTGTACATAAACTGAACCCTCCCAAAACCATTAGACTACCTGACAACTCTACCAGACAAGTTACTCACATTGGAAACATCAAACTGAACAATAGAATTACTCTGTACAATGTATTGTATGTTCCCTCTTTCAGCTGTAACCTCATCTCAGTCAACTTACTCACCAAAACATGTCATCTGTCCGTGCACTCATTTCCTGACTATTGCTTATTCCAGGATTTATAGACTGAGGAATTACTGGCAGTGGGAAAAGTGTATGAAGACCTATACTACATGACAAAAGACTCTTTCATTCCAAATAAGAACCAAAACATGACAGCTCAATGTAATAGCCACAATAAACATCTAGCAATGTTGTGGCACGCTAGATTAGGCCATATCTCTAATAAGAGATTGAAAAATGTGAGTGATGTACATGACTGTGATTTTGTGGATATGGCATGTCCTGTTTGTCCTATTGCTAAACAAACCAGATTACCTTTTTCCATTAGCCAAATTTCCACCTTAAAGCCTTTTGAGATTGTGCATATAGATTTATGGGGACCATATAGAGTTAAATCTGTTACAAACGCAGTGTATATGTTGACCTTGGTGGATGATTACAGCAGATATTGCTGGACCTACATGCTAACAATAAAGATTCAAGTACCATATGCCTTAAAATCCTTTTACCAACTAATTTTTACCCAATTTCAACAACATATCAAGATCTTCAGATCTGATAATGGCTCAGAATTCACAAATTCTAAATGTCAGAAGTTTTTTCTTGACAAAGGCATTATTCACCAAAGAACTTGTGTGTATACCCATCAGCAGAATGGAGTAGTGGAAAGGAAACACAGAACCTTAATGAATATTGCTAGAGCTATATTTCACCAAGCCAAATTCCCAACCCATTTCTGGTCTGAAACCTTGTTATCTGCCACCTACATATCCAATAGAGTCCCTTCTGAAAATCTTGAATGGAAAACACCCTATGAAAAATTATATCATAAACCACCCGATTATTCTCACTTTAGAGTAATTGGCTGTTTATGTTACTCAACCAATACCCTGCCACACAAACTGAAGTTTGAGCCCTGAGCACATCCTTGTGTCTTCCTTGGTTATTCTCAACAACATAAAGGGTATAAATTGTACAATCTCAGTACCCAAACCTTATTCCATTCCAGAGATGTGATTTTTATTGAAACCACCTTCCCTTTTCATCACAAAACACCTGAAACCATAACGAATTTCACACTGCCAGTTTGTATTTCTGATGCATATCTATCTCCAATTTCATTTCCTACAACAACACTTGATGTTTCTCCACACAACTCACTCCAACACACTTCACAAATCACAGAAAATGTTCCAGATCCGCCATCTTCAGATTCTACAACATCTATTCTGTCCCCACAAGACCCATCACAGCCAAATCAACAAATCAACCCAGCCAATACGCACCCCAACATTCCCGACTCATTATCAACAAATCAAACTCAAGCTCCTGTTTTAAGAAGAAGCATAAGGACCAAACATACACCAACCTGGCTACAAGACTTTGTGGTTTCTCACCTCTCCTCCCATCAAACACCAGCTTCCATTTATTTCACACCCTCACATCAAACTTTTGTTGCACATGTTTCTAAAATCAAGGAACCTAGCAGCTATAATCAAGCTAAAAATGATAAAAATTGGGTAGATGCCATGCATATAGAGTTAACTGCTCTTGAAAACAATAATACATGGACACTAACTGATTTACCACCTCATGTAAAACCTGTGGGATGTAAGTGGATATACAGGATAAAGTATAAATCAGATGGAAGCATTGACAGATACAAGGCCCGACTTGTGGCGAAGGGTTACAACCAACTGCTGGGTCTCGATTATAACCAGACCTTCTCTCCTGTGGCCAAGTTAGTAACTGTAAGAGTATTCTTAACTGTGGCAGCAACTAAAACCTGGCCTGTTCACCAACTGGATATCAACAATGCCTACTTGCATGGATCCATTGATGAAACTATTTATATGCAAGTACCTCCAGGTTATAACAAAGCTCACAAAGGTCAAGTATGCAAATTATAGAGGTCTCTCTATGGATTGAAGCAAGCAGGGAGACAATGGAATAAGGAACTTTCTGCCAGCTTACTTTCTCAAGGTTTCCAACAGTCCATGTTTGATAACTGCCTGTTCACAAAGGGCAAAGGAGAATTTTTTTCTTGCTATTCTGGTCTATGTTGATGATTGCATTATAATAGGACCATCCGAAAAGCTCATTCAGGGCCTCAAAGACTATCTTCACCATAAATTTACTATAAAAGACTTGGGATACGCGAAATATTTTCTTGGCATTGAAATTGCCAGATCACATGAAGGCATTCTTCTCACTCAACACAAGTTCATCACAGATATTATCACAGATTCTGGATTGCAGAATGCAAAACCAAGCCCTAGTCCTTTCATTCAAGGACTGAAGCTCAGTTCCGACTTGGGATCCCTCTTCAAACTCCAGATGTTTTTCAAAGACTTGTTGGTAGACTTCTCTATTTATCACTAACCAGACCTGATATTAGCTTCACTGTCCAGCAGCTAAGTCAGTTCATGCAAACACCTGCTCCACAACACCTTAAGGCTGCCTTACAAGTAATCAAGTATTTGAAGGGCACCAGTTATAGGGGTCTATTCCTGCCATCCCAAAATGACATGAAGTTAAGGGCCTTTTCTGATGCAGACTGGGCGTCATGTACTGATACCAGAAAATCTACCACCGGCTACTGTATTTTCCTAGGCACTGCTTTAGTGTCCTAGAAATCAAAGAAACAGCCCACCGTAAGCAGATCTTCTGCAGAATCTGAATACCGATCCATGGCAACAACAGTTTGTGAGATCAAATGGCTGCATTCTCTTCTTTCTGACTTTCACGTTGAAATTCCAAAACCAATACCTCTTCACTGTGACAACAAAGCGGCAATTCATATCGCTGCCAACCCAGTTTTTCATGAAAGGACTAAACACATTGACATTGATTGTCATGTTGTCAGATCCCATGTTCTTTTCGGCTTCATTAGCACTCCTTACCTACCTTCAACAATGCAACTAGCGGATTTTTTCACTAAACCTCTCTCCACAACCATATTCCAGTCTTTTTCTTCCAAGCTTGGGTTGGTTGACTTCTCCCCAACGCCAGCTTGAGGAGGGGGTATAAGCGTTACTTCAGTCACAGCCTTCACACATTAAAAACATCACAGCACCATTAACAAATAACCATCACAGCCAAGTACACTTAGCCAAAACCTACAGTTAGTTACGAAAGATAGATCATATATACTTTTGTGTAAAACAGTTCTAGAACAAGATGAAGAAAATAACAATTCAGAGCAGAGGTTGAGAATTAAAAACTCTGCTGCTTTCTTTTCATTCTTTCTACTTTTCGGTTCTCCATGATTGAGATTGTCCATTGTTTTCTCAAGCTTGCCTTATCCTGTTCATATATCAACTTGATATTTTGCGGATAAGAGTTAAAACCTCTAAAAATAATTGATATTGGTATCAAAAGGTATATAATATTATCAAAATTTACAAGTTCAAGTGTTAATAGGTTATCCACAAAATTCAGGGTATCACAAAAATTAAAATTATAATATTAAGAGGTGAATTTACGTATTGAGCAAAATAAAAAACTAGGTTGAACGTCATATAAGTGACATTAATGCTAATTGTGAAACTTATATGGATGACACTCGTTAGGATTCAATATAATTGTGGGTCAGAAACTAAAGGTCCTTGTCAAGGGGAAAGTTGATTTTGAGCAAGATATTCAAAAATATCAAATAGTGTTATTTTGGAAGTATTTACAAAAATTGGTTAGTCCCATTTGTTAAAATGTTTTCATTCTTACTTCATTGAGAAAATGAAAATCCTTAAGAAACCACTATATATTGGGAGTGGCAGTTTCTTGACCATATAAAAAAGAAACATATATTTTTTATATTGGAAAATAAAAATTAAAAATGCTTTAATAATTTGCTTAAGAAACCACCAAACTATTAATAATTTGCTTTAAGACTATGTTTGGTATGTTGTAATCAACTATGTAGTGGAATTATATTACATAATTGATTATATTCGTTTGGTTAGATTTTTTTCTTTAACCTTGTAATGTAATTGAAATTACATATAATCTTTGTTACTTTAATTAATGTAATATTTATTACATAAAAAATCTATGTAAAGTTCATCACATTCGTCAAAATCTAATCTCTATTCTCAACTACGATAATCATTCCACTACTCCACCACAACCACCACCACCACTAACCACCACTCTATGCCACCTACCACTGTAACCATCACCGTCACTCTACTACTACCATCACCGCAACCATCACTGCAACCACCACTATCGCCACCTACCATCATAATCACCACCACCACCACCACTCTACTACCACCACATCATTATGAATTATTATTTTGTAGTTATACGAATAGAAAGAATGAAACGAAAAATCACTAAAAAGATAAAATGCCATAATTTTATATTGTAATTTAATTTATTCAACGAAAATATATAAAATTGTGTAATAAAAATTAATTTTCAATGATTTTAATTTTTTTTGACATTATATTTTTTTAGTTTATTTTTTTAATTTTCTATTCCAAATAGTTTATAGGTCTAAATAGTCTACAATAGTTTGATATATTGAACAACTTTTGGTTCAAATATTTCTTTTATTATTAATAATAATGTGGTGGTAGTGATGGTGGTTGAGTGTAGTTGTGGTGGTGGTGGAAGTGGAGTGATGGTGATAGCGGTGGCGGTGTGCTAATTACATTATATATTTACAAATAAAAATAAAAAAGGAATGGTGATTACATTCCATAAATTTTTTAAACTACATTACTAAACAAAGTACTAGAATCTTAATTACATTCCATTCCATTACATTTTTCATTGTATTATATCTTTGATTACATGACATTGCATTATATCAAACCAAACCTAGTCTAAAAGGCTAGAGGAGGAAGCTATTAGAATGAGGCATCAACATACAACAATAAGATAGGTATATCAAATCCCTTTTGAGTATATGTGCATATATCCACATAGGCCAATAACTGAAACACGTTAAAAAATGTCTTTTTGTCATTTGATAGTTCATTTGCTTTTTTCTGAATTTGTATGTGCATGAAAAATTTCAACATTATTTTCTTTGATCTGTTTTAAAGTTAAGTTCAAACTTGTGGTAAAGCAATATGAAAATAGCTTACAAGTAACATATTTGACTCTTAAATATTTGATGGGCCGCTTGTTTTATCTTAGAAAGAAGATTCAAAATACCCCCTGAACTTATACTCAATATACAATTTTCCCATATTTCACCTATTTTTACAAAAATCTCACCACCTTAGACATAAACTGACAAATTGCTCCTTTCATTGCTTGACTAGTCCGCATGTGCTACACACGATCAATGTAAAAATAAATATTAATTTTTTGTTTTTTATTATTAACTTGATTAAGGGATACAGGGAGAGAGGGGGAGTGTACAGTCTATAAATCCCAAAATCCCTCAAATTGGTTATCAGTCCTATACAGCAAAAACGAAGAGAGAAGGAAGTCTTGTACAACAAAATCAATGAAGAAATGGGACATTTTAGGAAGGTTAAACCTATAAAAATACCATGAACTTTGCGACTTATTATAAGATCACCATAATTTGACCTTTGTACCTCAGGCACCCTAGTTTACAAATTTAGATATATTATCACCCTATTTTCAAATACCCATCACTTTCTCACAGCCAAAGCCATAAAAAAAAGTAATAAGATAATTATAACCAACTTGTAGGTAAAGAGTAATCCGGTGAACAACATTAGTGGCTACGCAAAAGCTGATTTGATGCTTCCAAATGACATATTGAATGATTATTTTCAAGGTCATTTCAGGAGTATAAATTAGAGCTGACGTGAATTCATCAAACCAAATTTATTTCCTTTGATTTCTTTACATAAAATAGTAAAAATTTGTTCAGCACATGGTAAAATAAAAAATGAAGGAATTTACTAATAATGAGACTAATTTATTAATTATGATAATTCATAATACAACTAAAATACTAAAAATTGTATATAAAATCATATGTATTTTACTTGTTATTCAGTATTGGAATCGTCTATTCCAATTTCATTCCAAAAATGTTTTAGAATTTAAAAATACAATCCATTCAATTCCAAAATTTTTTTTCCGAAATGAAAATTTTTATTTCATTTAGTTCTGTTAGTAGTACGGTTGTGAGACTAATAATGTTATTTGATAGTGAATACTGAACAACACCGAATATCCAACATGTTCATAAGATGAATATTATTTAGATATGCGAATGCTGAGATGGATGATGTGTGGTTACATAAAGTTCGACAAGAGTGATTGCATTAGACAATAGGTGCATGTAACGGAAATTAAACAATAAGAGTTTGTTTTCAAACAAGACTATTTTTAATCATTTATTGGGGAAGAAAAGGATAAAGTAATAATTAAAAAAAATATTGTTTGATTGGCTTGGTGTATGGGTGGTCCCATACATCAAGCATAGGCAAGTGTTATTCCTTAGAAATACTACTGAAATTGGCTGAATTTTCGGTCCGGTGGGTGGTCCCATACATCAAGCATATGCAAGTGTTATTCCTTAGAAATACTACTGAAATTGGCAGAATTTTCGATCCGGTTAAAAGTTGAAAAAAAATTCGAAAAAAAAATTTTTCACATATTTGACATACAATCCAAAATATGAATAGATAGTTTTTCTGTTTAGACGCTAATTTAGAGTAAAAAAATGCAATATTATATATATAACCTTGATTCTCACATTGAATCTCTAAGGAAAAAAACCCTAGACACAATTAACCCTTCTCTAAAAGTAGTCTTTCGATATCTTAGAAGCTATTATTGATGTATCATTATTTTTGTTTTATTACTTTTTTTTTAAAATGTAAATGTTTATCTATTAGAAGAATCAAAATTCAGAATATCACAAATAATACTTAGAGGGATAGGATCTCAATCCAAATAATCAAACATAAAAACAGCCGCTCGAGTTAGAAAGTGAACACATTGATTGGCTAATTTTTTGACAAAACGAACAACTAACTGAGTGAACTCATTTATAAGAGGTCGACAGTCAAGAATCAAAATACCCAAATAAGAATTATCCAACACAGGTTGTTGGCTAGCATGTGTTACCATTAAACAATCACATTCCAATTCCACTCGCATAAGCCATCCTTTGTCCTTTAGCCAACTTAGAGCTTCTCTTACACCAATAAGCTCTGCCATAGTTGGGCCTGCCATATTAGAAACGGGAGAACACTTTCCACCAATACACTTACCCATATCATCACGCAAAATCCATTCCAAACCTGCCTTTCTCGTGTTTGCATCCCAAGCAGCGTCAACTTTGAGTTTAAAATTGCCAACTGCAAGAAGTTGCCATTTGGTTATATATACATTCCGAGCTTACTGACGTAAACCCATTTTTACAGCCAACCACTCCTGCTGCGCCAAGCTAACTCGTCTCTATATGCCAGCTGCAAACTCCTTTATGAGCCCAAATATTTTAATTTCTATTATACCATAATTCCCATGCAATTAGAACGCAAGTATTCACGTATTCCTGAGGACATCTGGCTAAGAGTTCCACAACCCAGCTTTTCACTGATAAAGGCCCACTCCACCACCCAACCTCAGAGTTTCGCCATACTGCTTCCGCCACCAAGCATTGCCAAATTACGTGCAGCTCAGTCTCCTCATGGTAACCACATAAAGGGCATATTGCACCAACAGGGAAATAGAGTCGACAGATAATTACGGTTCTTATTCAAAAGGGAGCTGATAATTTATGTTAAAGTTGTATATAGATAAAGTTCTATTTTTGGTTGAGTTTTGTATATAGATAGAGTCCTTCTGTAAACAAACTCTACTGTATATATCTCTAACCTTACACAGTAATGCAGAACCTTAAAACCTCAATATTATTCTTTATGGTATCAAAGCCTAACTCTCTAATGAGAATCAGTTTTTTTTTTTCTATCTTCTTCTTTCCTTTTGCTTCTACAACAGACTTTCATCATGTCAGAATCACCTAGAACACCATCTATTGTGCACTTCTTCGCACCTGGTGCTGCCAAAGTTGTTCCTCCATTACATCAAATTATCAGCTTTAATGCAGCCTCACAACTGCCAATCAAACTTTCTGGTAGTACAAATTTCTCCATATGGAAGGCACAAGTACTAACTCTCATGTGTGGATATGACCTGCTTCACCTTCTTGATGGTTCTATTTCACCACCATCTCAAACTGATGCTGATTTTAAGGTCTGGTTTGGACAAGACAATCTTATACGTAATGCTTTAAGAGCACCTGTAGAACCCACAATAGCACTGGCTGTTGCTTCATCCTTGACCTCGAAGCAGGCTTGGGATCATATACATACCACATATGCTAACAAATCTCAGACTCGTATCTTTACTCTTCGAGACATTTTGTCCAAAATCACTAAAGACAACAAATCAATCACTGATTACTTGAGAGAGATACACTCCATTTCGGATGAGTTAGGTGCGGCTGGTTCTCCGATTGATGCATCTGAGCTTACTGTCAAAGTACTCAGTGGACTGGGGCCGGACTATAAAGAAATATGTGCTGCGATTTGTGCCAGAGACACTTCTATCAGTTTTAAAGAGATGCAAGACAAGCTTGCTGATCATGAACTTTTCCTCAAACATGAGGAAGCAAAAAAACCAGCAGCTCCTATTAAGGTTCAGATCGCAAAATCACCTAATTCCAGCTCAAATGCATCCAGATCACGTTCCAACCGTCGTGGGAATAATTCATCAGGCTCAAGAACCTCTACTGGACAGTTCCGTTCTCAATATTATGGCAATTTCAAACCATTCAACAATAATAATCATCGAGTTTTCCAAGGACCACAATAACAATCGCCAGGTTAGAGGCCTTCTAATCGGTCCAGAACTCAGTGTCAGTTATGTGGGCGTTACGAACATATAGCATCTGACTGCTGTTCCCGTTCACACAATCATTTTGAAGCCAAAGCCATGTTTGCTGCAAATAACAGTCATGATTATAATCCATGGGTGGTAGACAGTGGAGCTAATCAACATGTCACGGATAATCCCATGAATCCTGCGCCTCCGCATGAATATACAGGCTCATAATGTATCACTATGGGCAATGGTAACAGTATTCCTATCACCCATACAGGTTCTGTTTCTCTTTCTACACCCATCGCAATTTTTCTTTATCTAATGTTCTTTGTGCTCCTGACATTAAAAAGAAATTAATTTATGTTTCAAAGTTTACTAAGCAAACAAATACATCAATTGAATTCTTTCCCCATTATTTTCTTGTGAAGGATTTGAGCACGGGGGCACCTCTAGTTCGCGGGATGAATAAAGATGATCTGTATGTGTGGCCGTTTCAACATTTCAAGTCTGTCAAGTTGTTTATCAATTTTGTTGCGTCACTACCAAGTCTCGAGGTCTGGCACCATTGTCTAGGTCACCCCAATGTCCGTACTCTTAAGTTAGTGATACATTCTTATTCATTGCCTTGTGTTAAGTTCAATATGTTCTCTTCATGTAATTCATGTCTCTGTAATAAGAGTACCAGACTTCCATTTTCGCATAATACGTTAACAAGCACAAAACCATTAGAACTTATTTGTACCGATGTTTGGGGCCCCTCTTCAATAGAATCAATTGATAAAAAGAGGATTTATGTCATTTTTATTGATCATTATTCGAAATACATGTGGATTTTTCCTATTACCAAAAAAGTGAAGTTGCATCCATATTTTCCACCTTCAAATCAACTGTTGAAAATTTCTTTGAGGTCAAAATAAAGACTGTTTATTTTGGTGGAGGGGGTGAATACTTAGGTCTTAAAAGTTTTCTTTCTTCCACTGGAATTCAACACATGTCACCACCATACACACCTCAACGTGTAGCTCAGGCTGCAAGAAAACATCATCACATAGTTGAAACTGCCCAAACCTTATTACATCAAGCATCTCTTCCATACAAATTTTGGTTTTTGCGTGTGCAACAGCTGTGTTTCTAATAAATCGTCTACCTTCGGCAACCTTTGCTTCTCACTCACCATATCAAATTCTTTTTAATTGTGATCCTCTTTCTCTCAAATACGTACATTTGGGACTCTGTGCTACCCTTGGCTCAAACCATACACTAGTCATAAACTTGAACCGAGATCGCGTCCATGTGTCTATCTAGGTTTTTCATCCCAATATCATTGCCATCAATGTTTTGATCCTTTAGCATCAAAATTATTTCTTGCTTGGGATGTGATTTTTTTGGAACACATTTTTCCATATCCGACCATATTCAAAGATATTGAGTCCCCCATAGATGCTACTACTTGGTACTCTCAAAATCATGTTAATAATGAGCAAAATTCTAGTTTAAAATCTGACCTCACGTTGAATGAGTATATACCCGTGCCACTTTCTATTAACAGGTCAGCAGCTCCTTGTCAAGTGGCCACACCTACATCTTCATCTGCTTCACCTGTTGTACACATGGGTTCTTCAGATTCCTCTCCATCTCAAGGTACTACTTCTTACTCACCTTCTGTCCCTATTTTGGATTCAATTGTGTCAACTTCTTCTGGTCATACATCCCAAATAGTAACTCCCACTCCTGTTGAACCCACACGAATGGTCACACAGTCACAACATAATATCTTCAAATCGAAATAGATTTTTGACTATCTTGCAGTTGTTCCACATCGAAATGTTCCTACCACTGTTAAATAGGCCTAGTGTGATGCTCATTGGCAACAAGCCATGAGGGATGAATTTGATGCTTTGCTTCAAAATCAAACTTGGGAATTGGTTCCAAAACAACAAAATCAAAATGCTGTTGGGTGCAAGTGGCTGTTTCGGATTAAGTATAAAGCGAATGGTGAGTTTGACAAATACAAGGCACGATATGTTGCTAAGTGATTCACTGAGCGGCCAGGTATTGATTATCACTCTACATTTAGTTCGGTTGTTAAGCCTGCTATGGTTCGATTGGTTTTAATTATAACATGTCAATAAAAATGGCCTTTGCGTCAGTTGGATGTTAACAATGCTTTCTTTCAAGGGAAGCTTGATGATGAAGTGTATGTGAGTCAATCGCTTGGCTTTGAAAGCTCAACTCATCCAGATTATGTCTACAGACTACAAAAGGCTATTTATGGTCTTCGGAAGCCACCGTGAGCATGGTTTATGTCCTTAAATAATTTTTGCTCAGCTATGGTTTTATTGGGGCCAAGTTTGATAGTTCCTTGTTCATACTTAATCGGTCAGGCATCATCATCTACCTTTTAGTATATGTAGATGATATTATTGTTACTAGGAATTCTAAGACTGCTCTCTCTCATATGATTACTGCTCTTGCCAACCGTTTTTCACTTAAAGACTTGGGTGCCTTACATTTTTTCCTTGGAGTGGAGGTGTTGCATAAATCTGAAAGGTTAGTTTTGTCTCAATCAAAATATATTTCTGAATTACTACAGAAGTATAATATGCATGAGAGCAAGGGTGTGCATTCTCCTATGTCCAGCTCAGTTACTTTTCGATTAGATGATGGCTCGGCCGCTATGGATGTTAAACAATGTAGTGAGGTTCTGGGACAACTACAATATTTGTCATTCACTAGACCTGATATTAGTTTTGCAGTTAATAAATTGTCTCAATTTATGCACTCATCGACAGTTATACACTGGCAAGCAGTAAAGAGAGTACTCAGGTACTTAAATCATACAATGCATTATGGGTTACTAGTGAAACGTTCTTCTCCTATGACCCTACAAGTATATGCCGATGCAGATTGGGCTGGTGATCCACATGATCGTTCCTCAACATCTGGTTATATCACATATCTAGGAACCTCTCCGATTAGCTGGTCATCAAAAAAACAAAGAACACTTGCCAAGTCTTCAACTGAAGCTGAATACAGGGTTGTTGCTGGTGCAGGTGCAGAAGCAAATTGGTTAATGAATTTGCTAAAGGAATTTCATATAAGATTGACACAAGTACCGACTGTTTATTGTGATAATGTTAGTGTAACTTATCTTTGTAAAAATCCAGTATTTCATAGTCGTGTGAACACCTAAATTTTGAGGCTCAAAGAGCCAGTTTTCCCCGCAAGCAGTCCGGCCGGACCGAAGGCCATTTTGGAAGTTTACCGAAAGTATGCCAATATGGTACTTGAAACGTCCGGGACGTCGCGAGGATCACGGAACTGGTCCCGAAATTTTTTCGGAGGTCCGGAGCTCCCGAAAAAGCCTCCGGAGCGAGAATTAGCAAAACCACCAAGCACGGCGGCCCAGCCGCTGGCTTCCGGTGGCCCAGCCGTCGAGCACCGGCGTCTCAGCCACCGGCCACCAGAGGCCGGAGCCGCCGAGGCCCGGCATCTCAGCCGTCGGCCACCAGCGGCCGGAGCCGCCGAGCCCCGGCGGCCCAGCCGCCGAGCACCAGCGGCCCGAGCCGCCGAGACCGGCGGCCAGGCCGCCTAAACAGTCCGATTTTCGCCTATAAATAGTGGCCCAGGCCTTCTGTTTTGCTTACTCAGTCTGTGTTGACGGACGCTCCTTCTCCCTTACGCTCTTTGCGATTCTTTACTGCTTTTCTGCATTTTTTATTTAGCCTTATTATTTTCTTGCTTTGTTATTTGGTCACTTAAAATTAAATTAATTAATATTCCCTTAACGAGGAGCTTAACCTGGAGTTAAGAAGTGGCCGTCGATTAAATCAGGTACATGAACTAAAACTCTGCCTATTTAATTTTAGCATTTCATACATTCTTCTCTTCTACTCCTAATAATTCTATAACTGCATAAATGCATTCATGACATCTTTAGGCAAATAAACTGCCTCAAATAAATAAGTTTAGGCTAAACGCCCGGTTAATCAATAATCGTGGTGTTAAGCTTAAATCCGACAATATTGGCAAAAAAACGCCTAATTAATCAATAACTATGGTGAAATTGCCTTTATTTCGAACAAATCTGGCTTAAGCTCAATTAATCAATAATTGTGGCTAAAAAGTTTTGATTCAAACACGTTTTTTATTGGCAATAAAATTGCCTACATTACAATCCAGTTAGTCAATTTTTTGGCAAACACATTGCCTATAAAATAGATTAACTACTTTCAGCGACAAGTCGCTTAAATCAATCTTTTGGCAAAATGCCTTAAATTAATCAACTTATTTTGGCTAAAAACCTTAAATCAATCACTTTGGCGACAATCGCCTAAATAATCATCTTTTGGCAAACAAATTGCCTAAATCAACCTTTTTTTGGCTAAAAGCCTTTTTTTTTTTTTTTTTTGCTAAAAGCCTTTAAATTAATCAAACTTTTGGCTAAAAGCCTTAAAATCAAGCATTTTGGCGACAATCGCCTAAATCACATAAATCTTTTGGCAACAATTTGCCTAAATCATTATTTTTGGCTAAAAGCCATTAAAATCAACATTTTTGGCATCAAATGCCTAAAATCAAATCAATTTGGCAAAATGCCAAAACAAAATGCACAAAGCATACACACACTCATGCATTAAGCATCCCCATTCAAAGCCCTCTAAAAGAGGCCTATCGAACTACGTTGACTTTGATCTTCCATTCAAACGGAAGTACGTAGGAACGTTTGGGATTTAACCCCGAACGGCAAGTCGAAATCACATAAACATTTTCATTGGTCCAATTACATCATTTTACCTTGCAAAGCATTCATTTGTTTTGGTTAGTTCATCAGCATGACATAGTCTCGGGATCCACCTCGGGTTCGTAGACCATGCCTTAACATTGGGTTAATTAATGTAGTAACTAGGTTAATTAAAATTGGAGTCACTTAGGGCTTTTTCCTAGTTTACCCTAAAATAATTAAACAAGGTGGCGACTCATACATTCACGTGCATTTCTTCCTTAGTCACATGCATTCACTTGCTATGATATTTTGGGGAGGGGTTCACAGTTGGGCGACTTCACTAGGGAGAACATGTAATCATTTTGCATAAGTGGACTACAAATGCTGCATAGACTAACCTGCCCTTCGTTAGGGTATTATTTTACTATGTTTTGTTTTGCAGGGTACCTTGACATAAATCGAGTGTTCTTTCTTTAAAAATACTTGATGAGGGGAAATTTGAACTTAATTGACAAATTTGATTAAAACATTTAAATTTGTTGATTTATTTGCACGATTGAGAATCCTTTTCTCCATTGCATAAAAAATGAATTTCAAATGAATTTCTTCTCTCCCTGTTCAAACTTCTGAGTCTGGATAGCAAGTAGCGTTGATCGGCATGTCTCATTGATTATGTCGACGGACAGCCAAAGCGTCCTCCCTGTTACCGCAAACCGCCCCTAATCCTTTTGGGGGTGGCCTATGAGTATGCGTGCCGTTGGACCCACGCGAAACTCTTTGTTTCACATGTGGTTAGGTATATCCATACTCAAGGTTCAAGGGTCCCTTATAAGCCGATTCTCTATTTGAGTCATAGCCTATAGAACCAACCCTTTAGGACTGTATGCACCCAATGATGTGAATCATATTCATTAAACAGATTATGACGTGTTGTTATGCGCATTCACGACATATCATAAACATGGGGTAAACACAAAGAGAGCATGAAACACTCTTCTCATTCATGCACAGTTGGACAAAAGAGTCGATCTACATCAGTTACCTTGATACACCAATCACCGTACTTAATCCAGCTACCCTTATCCTTACAGGTGCCCACGATCCAAGTTCCCACATTTGTGCCAACTACACCTACAGTACTATCACCAGCTTCACCAGCTTCACCAGCTACACCAGCTTCACCTACAACTTCGACAGCTTTACCTACACCAATGGCATCGCTTGCTGATATCCAAACCCTCATTGAACAACTGGAGGCCAGAATGGAGGCCAGAATGAATGAGGCCCTGGCCGCCCAAAGGGCTGCCCTGATAGCTGAATTGGGTAATGGGAATGGTAATGGAAATTCGGCCGGGGGAAGTGGACCTGCTGCCTCTAATCAGGGTCCTGCTGCTGAACCAACAAACCCTACCCTAAACCTGGATGATGTGCCCTCCAAAACTGCTTCTGAGCTGGAAGCTCAGAGAGTGAGAGAGAAGCTAGAACTCCTGGAAAGATCTATCACTGCTCTCAAAACCCACAAATAAGTGGTGGACATGGACTCCTTGTCCTTGTTCCCTGAGGCAAGACTACCAACCAAATTCAAAATGCCCAACATGGACAAATTCGATGGAACTACTTGTCCTAAAACCCACCTGAAAATGTATGTGGGTGCTCTTAACCCATTTGGATTGAGCAGCGAGCTCCTTGCTCAGTTGTTCCAACAATCACTCACCTGTGCTGCTTTGAGGTGGTTTGTTAGCCTGGACTGCTCTAAGATGAAAACATGGGAAGACATCTGTAATGCCTTCAATTCACAGTATCACTATAACATGGAGGTGGATGTTACTCGTAGGGAACTAGAAACCACCAAGCAGAAAAACAATGAAACCTTTTCCTCGTTCCTTACGAGGTGGAGGGCCAAGGCTGCCCAGATGATTAACCGGCCTTCTGAGCAAGAACAGGTAGACATAATAATAAAGAACCTGCAACCCGTCTACCAACACCAACTACAAACCCAGTACCTACCAACATTCCAGTCGCTCATTGCCACTGCTACGAAGGTAGAAGATCTGATTCAAATAGGGCAACTGAAAGAAGACTCGGGTTCCTCAAAATACGAGAAGCCTAGCCAAGCTGGCAAAGTCCGCGAAGTGGCAAGCTTCACCCCCACGAATCCTTTACGTGTGGGCAGTATGAGAAATGGCAATCGGTCAAGAAGGACATATACTGATCTTGAGATGCCAATCCTTTTGATTTTCTGAGAGGCTGTCAAGGCCAACTACATCAAGCCCTTGGAAGCAAGGCCGCCACCCAACCCTTTACCAAGAAACTACCGAACCAATGAATACTGTGAATATCATCAGGGCCATGGGCACGAGACTGAAGCGTGCTGGACGCTTAAGAACCGCATCCAAGACCTGGTGGACGACGGTTCAATCATCCCAAGAAGTGAGTCAAACATTAGCACTAATCCCTTACCAAAGCACGGGGTAAATGCTATTGTTTCTGACCAGGAATTGATCGATCCTTTCGAGCTATTCCTAGAAATGAATGACACCTGTGTCCTGGACCTGAATGACTTATCCGAAGAGGTAACAACCGAGCTGGAAGTGGAAGACTTCATGCAGCCTAGTCTCCTTGACGAGATTGCAGTTATCACAGGAAATGAAGGGAATCAAGACCTGCTCAACCTGATCAAGCCGAACGAAGGGCCTCTCACCAACTGGTACGCTGAGGAGGAGCGCGCTGCTGATAGAACCCCCTCCCGAGTCAAACTAAGAGTCAAAATTTGTAATGAAGTCCTGTACCGAGTCTGAGTCTAACCCTGAGTCTGAAACCGAGTCAGAGTCTAGTTCCAGTTCTGAGTCGTCTATGTCGGATCTAGAAAATCCAGATTTCAAATTCGATTTAATTTTTGAAGACGATTCCGTCATAATCAATAAAGGCTTACAAATTCTTGACTACCCTGCGTGTCTATCTTTCCAAGCATTTCCAAGCAAAAATAATCAAATAAATGAAATAAAAAATGAAAAAGAAAAAATAATGATTGGCAAAGAAGAAAATGAACATACATACATTGCATCTGATTGTATAAACAGGGAACAAGTCAGTGAATGTTTGAAGAAATTTGTTGATTGCTTCATGTGGAAGTCAAGTGACATCACGGGAATTGACCCAGCAATAGTGGTGCACAAGATTCCGGTATACCCTGAGGCTAAGCCAGTAAAGCAGAAGCTAAGGAGGCTGAAAACAGAGTGGTCCTTGAAAATCAAGGAGGAAGTTGCCAAGCAACTGGAGAACAAGTTCATAGAACCTATCGCCTACCCGACGTGGTTAGCAAACATTGTGCCAATTCCTAAGAAGGATGGAAAAGTCAGAATGTGTGTGGATTATCGGGATTTGAATAAAGCATGTCCGAAGGACGATTTCCCCCTGCCACATATTGATTTGCTGGTAGACCGAATGGCTGGACACGAGATGGTCTCCTTGATTGATCTCGCTGTCGGGTACAACCAAATAATGATGCATTTGCCAGACAAAGAGAAAACGGCATTCATCACAGAGTGGGGAACCTACTGCTACAGGGTCATGCCTTTTGGGCTCAAAAACGCCGGGGCAACCTATCAAAGAATGGTGACAACCATCTTCCATGACATGATTCACAAAGAAGTCGAAGTATATGTGGACGACATGGTTGTCAAATCAAAAATAGCTGAAGAACATACAACAGCACTTGAGAAGTTCTTCCTTAGACTTCGAAAGTACAACCTGAAGCTCAACCCGGCGAAATGTCTAATTGGAGCTACATCCGGAGTATTTCTGGGGCACATGGTCAGTCGGAAGGGCATAGAGATTGACCCTTCAAAAGCCAAGGCCATTTTGGAAATTCCAGCACCGAGGACGGAAAAAGAAGTTCGGGGTTTCCTGGGAAGGCTACAGTACATCAGCCGGTTCATTAATCAATTGGCCGATACTTGTGGTCCGATCTTCAAATTACTTAGGAAAGGAGTAGCGGTTAAATGGAATGAGGATTGCCAGAAAGCTTTCAACCAAGTCAAGCAATATCTGCATCTCCGCCAGTTTTACAGCCACCAAGGCTAGGAAAGCCTTTGTTATTATACCTATCGGTGACAGAAGAAGCGATGGGTGCAATGCTAGCTCAACAAGCAGAAGATACAAGGATAGAAAATGTCGTGTATTACCTTAGCAAGAGGATGCTGGAATATGAGCTAAAATACAACAAGATAGAGAAGTTGTGTCTGGCTCTAGTTTGGGCCTGTACAAAGCTGCAGCACTACCTCTCGTCTTACATGACCTATGTCATTTCTGAATCGAACCCCTTGAAATTCCTTATGGAGAGGCCGGTTCTTGACTGTAAGATGGCTAAGTGGGTATTAGTGCTCGCAGCTTATGATTTAAAATTTGTACAACGGAAGGCAGTGAAAGGTGGAGCCTTGGTTGACCAATTAGCATAATTACCGGTCGAAGACCAGATGCCAGAGGTAGAATTTCCTGATGAAGACTTGTTAAGCTTGGAAAGTGAAGTCTGGGAAATGTACTTCGATGGAGCTTCAAACTACCATGGAAACGGGGTTGGAGTCGTATTCAAAACTCTTTGTGGAGAATACATCCCAATCGCAGTAAAATTAGATTTCGACTGCACTAACAATGAAGCCAAGTATGAAGCTTGCATCAAAGGGTTAGAAGCAGCTCTGGAGAAGGAAATAAAAGTCCTCAAGGTTTTCGGGGATTCCAATTTAATAGTCTCCCAAGCCTTGAGAAAATGGAAGATTAAGGAAGAGCATTTGGTTCCTTACCTACAACGTTTGGACGAATTGGCCCAACAGTTTGAGGAACTATCTTTCCACTACCTGCCACGCGCCAAAAATCAGTTTGCGGATGCCCTAGCTACCTTGGCCTCCATGGTTAATGTAGGGGGAGACCAAGTCATTTGACCTCTGACAGTACGGCTGCAGAAACAGCCAGCACACGTCATGCATCTGGTAGATGATAAGCCTTGGTATTGGGATGTACAGAATTATCTTCAGAATGAGGCCTACCCGGAGGGATCCACCACGATTGATCAACGAACATTGAGACAATTAGCATCTGGATATTTCCTTATTAGGGGAGTTCTGTATAGGAAAAGTTGGAATGGCCTGCACCTAAGGTGCGTTGATGAGGGGGAAGCTCAAACCATCATGGATTCCTTGCATAATGGGGAGTCCGGTCCGCACATGCACGGGATAGCCTTGGCTCGGAAAATTATGAACTTGGGTTATTACTGGTCGACCATGAATGCAGATTGCGTGAGGCACGCGCGGAAGTGCCATGAGTGTCAAATTTTTGCCAAGCTGCAAAAGCAGCCTCCGGTCAATCTGAATCCCATTGCTTCGCCCTGGCCTTTCGCAACTTGGGACATAGACGTGATCGGAAAGATCCATCCAAAGGCTTCCAATGGCCATCAATTCATCCTGGTTGCTGTTGATTATTTCACTAAGTGGATTGAGGCAGCTTCTTATTCGGTTTTGAATGCCAAGAAGGCAGCACAGTTCATTCGTACCAACATCCTTTGTCGGTATGGAACACCATTTGAGATCATTACTGACAACGGGTCTCACTTTCAAAGTGAATTTTCGGACCTACTGAAGCAAAAGAAGATTCAGCATCACAAGTCTTCACCCTATCGTCCACAAACAAATGGGGCCGTAGAGGCTGCAAACAAGGCTATAAAGGTCATTTTGCAGAAGACAGTTCAAAAGCATAGAGCTTGGCACGAACAATTGCCAAATGCCTTGTGGGGATATAGGACTTCAATCAGAACGCCTACTGGGGCAACCCCGTATTCCTTAGTATATGGCATGGAAGCAGTGTTGCCTATTGAGCTGGAAGTTCAGTCGGCGAGAGTTATCCGGGAAAGCCAGATCAGCGAAGCAAATTGGGCTGAGAATTATCATTTGCAACTCTTGGGTATGGATGAAAAGCGATTGCGAGCAATCCACCAAACTCAAGTTTATCAAAGAAGAATGGCGCGGCATTTTAATAAGAAGGTCAAAGACCGGAAACTAGAAGAAGGTTGTTTGGTTCTGAAGGAAATTAGACAGCCAACCATAGATCCACGTGGGAAGTTGCGTCCTCATTGGGCTGGACCCTATGTGTTAAAGAAGATATTGTCAGGCGGAGCCGTTATCTTAACTGATTTAGATGGTTTGGAATTTACAAATCCATGTAATTTAGATCAGCTAAAAAGATATTTTGTGTAATTGCAATCATTGCATAATGTAAGATGAACTACATTAGACCTGATTCTCTTTGGAAAAAAAGAAATTATATATCGGAGATATGTAGGCAGCTCTCATTGGGCGCGGTCTAAACATTAATAAAAAAATCATGTCATAATTTCATTCTTCTTTGCCAAAAAAAAAAAAAAACAAGAAAACAAGAAAAAAAAAGAAAAAAAAGAAAAACCCGCTAAGTCGAAAACCCGAAAGGGCGGCTTAGGCAAAAGTCGGGGCCCGCTAAGCTGAAAACCTAAAAAAGGCGGCTTAGGCAAAAATGGGTAGCTCGCTAAGTTGAAAACCCGAAAGGGCGGCTTAGGCAAAAATTAGGGCTCAATAAATAAAGTTGGAAAATGCTTGGAAGGCATAAAAGCCAAATGACATTCTCAATTCAAGCAATAAAGTCAAACAATCTGGAGTCAAGCATAAAGCAAAAGAGTCCAAACAAATACTGAAGTCTAAATCCAAGTCCAAAGCAAAAAAAATACATCCAAAGAAGAAAATCCAAAAGCCAAATAAAAGTCAAAATAAGAGAAAGATAGTAAAAGCCTATAGGAGTCTAGGTGTCCCGTCTCCTCCGTGGGGCAACATCCTCTGAGTCTTCCTTAGCTGTTAAACTCTGTCCAACCTCGTCTGTTCGAGGAGCTAGCACAATCTCCTCACCAGTCCCAACCTCATCATCAGCGTCAGCCTGAACCCAACCTTCGAGTACACTCAGCAGTGCAGTCCTCCTTGGTCTCTCAATCGGCCAGACAGCAGTAATGAACCAAGCCCGGTACTCGGGAGAAGTTTGAACACTGGCAGGATTAGGTAAAGGCCTAACCATACAATGGTCTCTAACCCAAGCCCTAAGGACGGCTCAGGTAACGCCCGGGGTAATGGCTGAATCAGCTGAAAAGTCATCCATAATCGGAACAGTCTGATCTATCCCCATTTGCCTCAAAACGCGCGAAGCGCAGTACCAAGTACAGTGGGTGAGGCCTAAAAGGTAAACCTGAGAATGGCGAAAGCTGACCTGGATGAAGCGGGTGATGTTGTACCAGGAGATGAACCACAATATCTCATTTGGACCCAACTCAATTAGCCATGAAGTCCATGAATCAGTAGATGGGTGGGTGATCAAAATCCTCCGCATACGATACTGAGTGGGATTATAGGGCAAGAGAGTAGGAGTAGCAACCACTTGAAGGTGGTCCTTCAACCAGACCTGAGTAATGGATCCTTTCTATTACAAGGGTATAAAGTAAAAAAGAGAGGAAAAGATAAGAAAGATAACAAAGGGAAATACCTGGAGTATGATGGGAGAAACTGTCCAGTCATGTCAAGGCTCCTAATAGTCTCGGCCAGCACAATGCCGCCAATGCTGCCCATATCCTCCATTTGTCAAACCATGGGACAAAGACACAAATCCCCAAAGCCTGGGTCCTGGTTAAATAAGAAGCCAGCCAATAAACAGAAAACCAGGGCCCGCATCCTCAGCCTCATCCGGTCTGGATCGTTTGGGCAAGCCTTTGAAAATTCATCAATCATGGGCAACAGAATTGCCTTCTGGTCATCAACAATCATAGCCCTAGCTTGGGGTCGGCTGAACTGAAACAGGTTTTCAAACGACCTAACATACCTAATCTTCACCTCATGCTTGACTAAAGGGGCATTGGGGTCACACCCTATGATAGCACAAAACTCCTCAAAAAGAGGGCACATCTCCTCCATCATGGCCCCAAACCAGAAAACATGGGCTTCCGGGTCCCAAAGTCTAGTACAGGCCCGTAAAAAATCCCAATCAATTACTACACCCCTAAGGGTAATAACGGGAGAAAGACCGTACCTCCCAAAATTGATCTTTTCAACTTTGGAGAGACTCCTAGTCCAGCTGTGCATGCTATGGTTATAGAAGGGATTCATCTCCTTTTATTTATTTTATTTATTTTTATTTATTGTTATTTTTTTTAAAAAAAATAATAATAAAATAATAATAAATAATAAATAAAAAAAATATATAGAAAGAGAGGAGAAATGTTTGTTTAGAATAGATTGAAATAAAATCCTATCTTTTTTCCTATTTCATAATCATGCATACATGTTTTTCACTACTAACCAAGTGCAGGTACAAATAAAGTCCAGTACAGGAACATAGCCAAAGTTCAGAAATACGGCCAAGGTTCAGTACAGAAAAATACAGCAAAAAAAAAATAACAAAGGAAAGCAGGAAAATCTAGCATCTATCAACGGCGGGGCCTCCTACTCCTCTGATCATCGAAGGCTATTTGAGTCCAGGCCGTAGCTAGTTCTTGTTGCATCCCGAGAATCAGCTCCATCATCTGATTGACCAACCCATCAGGAACCTGGAAACCATACAAAGGAAAATACAAGTTAATATCAAATCTCTTATGAATCCTTTTTATGAGAGATGTGTCCGGCTTTACCTCATTAATGTTCTCGGAAGGAAGAGTCGCGCGCTCCACATTATCCAAGGAGACCTCTCGAAGAGCCGGAGGGCTATTGGGAACAAAGTAAGAAATACTGTATGGAAGGCGTAGACTGGCCAGGTCTGGGTGAAGCGGCCCGGTAGCCTCCAAAATAGCCCGGGGAGCCCTGGAAGGACCTGCCAGCCGGCTAGGCCCGGCCTGCGACGGCCTCTCAATCGGGGTGGAAGAAGTGGGGTCGGTCATGGGCCTCCTCCTTGGAGTCCTAGTCGAGGGACCCGAAGCCCGAGAAGAACGGGTACCAAGCAGCGGGGACGGAGCCGACCTCTGGATACTATCAAGTCGAGACCCAATGGGCGGCATCAAGGAGATTATGCAGAACTCATCGTAATCTCCTTCCATGATGAACTCCAAATGAGGGATACCCTCAGTATGAGCAGCAGTGAGCTTCATTTGTTTACCCGCTCGCATATCCTCAGGGGGGGATAAGGGACAGAGCGACAGCCTCTTATCTGAACGTCCACTCTCTCACCCAAATAATATCACCGTATAATGGAGTGTGACAGGACCACCCTCCGCTGAGACAAGGCATCTGACTGTTGTAAATCAAGATCAGCCTGAATCCAGCCCTGTAAACGGGCAGGCATCAGCCTCACTTCGGCCTATAAAAGATGTAAATATGTTAATAAATCTTTTTTTAACATATCCAAAAATACTAAGCATATACCTGCACCAGAGGGCAAGTATCAAAAAAGGCTCTCAACTCCTTCAACGACTTATTGAGCCGGACGGGATGAAGGTTTGACTTGTACCATCTCCAAGCCGAAGGCGCCAGCCCTGATACAGGATCAGTCTGGAGCAACTCTGGGCGAGTGTAAGGAAAGTACTCGAATGCCCAAGTCTGCAGAACGGAAAAAAGAATCAGTGAGAAAGGAAAATCAAGATAAACAGAAAAACACAGAAAGGGAGAATGTTCTTTACATTACCTCCCAGAAGTAGAAGGTCCAGCTAAGCTTGCCATGTCCTCAACTCAGGTCACACATATCGTCATACATGCGGCTCAGGATAGCACCGGCCCAGTCATACTCCTCTAAAAGGGCCAAATTCTCCAAACTCTTCAAAATAGAAGGGTTAAACTTCTCTTTCCTGTTGGACCAAAAGGTCGAAGCGAACAACAACAACAAAGTGAATCGGGCCACTTCAGTAGCCATCAGCTCTCCTCGCCCGTATCTAGCATAGATGCTAGGGGCCTCGAGGGATAACCAGCATCTGGAAATGCTCAAAGCAGGGGTAGCAGAACCTGGTTCGGCCAGCCGAGGCAGGTCTATCCCAATCAGCTCCACCATCCGGTCGGAGGAGATATCAATCCTCCAGTCATCATATAGCTCGATCGGCCGAATCCCGAAAGGGATCCCGGAGATCACAGAAAAGTCTGTAGGGGTCATTGTCAACTCGCTCCAAGAGAAATGGAAAGTATTAGTGGTATCCCACCACCTTTCAGCCAAGGCACACAATAACTCCTTGTAGTTACTCCGACCCATGTCAAAATGCCTCAGATAGCCCAGGTAAGATGGACGGATGATCGCGCCAACCGGGCTGTTTGGATCGAATAGTTCGAGCGGAATTCCAGCCACAGAACTCTCACCCACATCCAATTTAATACGGGAGTCCTAAAAGGTAAAACAACCTAAGAGTTACTCCTCGGTTCCTTACAAGGGTAATATCTTAGTTCTATCCTAGCATGCATACTAATAAAAATAGTAAGCACAGGAAATTTTCCAAAATTCACAATTTGGCCTAAGGCCCAAAAAAATCACAATTTGGCCTAAGGCCTAAAACTCACAATTTGGCCTAAGGCCCAAAAAATCACCATTTGGCCTAAGGCCTAAAAATCACAATTTGGTCTAAGGCCCAAATAATAAATAATTTGCACGCATAAAAGTGAAAGGGAACTCACCTGGGCGAAGATGCCGGTCATGGAGGCGTGAGTATCTGCGTCAGCCATAAGATCGACCTCGTCGAGAGAAATCCCTAGAGACCCAAAGAAATCCTCGTCACTGTTGTAGCTTGGAAGAGCCATAGAAGAATCCGATTTTCGCCTATAAACAGTCCGATTTTCGCCTATAAATTGTTACGAAAGATTGAGTGTTAGTAGTAATTAGATTTTACTGATTATGTTCCAAGTTTTCAGTAATAATCTAAAGAAACAATAGGGTTGAATTAAATAATTTATGCTTTTTAAATTATTGTTCAAATTTAACTGCTTCCTGTCCTTACTGCTTTTATTAGATTGAAAAGGATTGCTTAATACCTGTTCATTTAATAATTAGAGTTAATAAGGGTGCTGAGCTCAAATTAACTGTAATAGGAAAGTCAGGGAATTTATCATGCTTGTTGGTAAGTTTCAGTTAAGTATTCAAACAGTAATTCATTCAAAATTTGTCTGTGATCATTTATACATTGGATTATAAATTGCCTTGAATTGAATGTTTATTAGATTGAGTTTCAATTTAATTTTAATAGTTAGTTTTATTTTGATTTCTCTAAGTGAATCTTCAAAAGCCAACCCCCCTTTTTTTTTCTCTTTACAAAATATCACAAAATTTAAGATTTCAGTCTCTAGGGTTCGACCTGAATTTACCACTTATGCAATTAAAATTCAGTAATTAATTTTCGGTGGAATCGACAACCATCAAATATAAACAAATATTTCAATTAACAAAAAAAAATGTCTAAATTAATATAGGGTAATTAGTATTGATATTGGTAATGCCAATCCCCGGCAACGGCGCCAAAAACTTGACAGTGATTTTCGCAAGTGTACGAAATTGCAGCAAGTAATATAGAATGAGAAGAGTATCGTTTCCACAGGGATTGTATACCAGATATCAAAATTATGTTAACCTACTATTATTTAGACGGCAATAATGGGAATTATATTTAAGAACTAACTTTAATAAATAAAAGAGAATAAGAAGAAATCAGCAAGGCAAATTTTGATTAAAAGAAATCAAGGTTCAAAAGCTACTAGGGATTTTGACTTCACTTAATTCTATCTAATTTATTTTATTAGTTTGATAATCAATTTTAATTGTTCAAGTAGGGGAAACAACCCTAAAATCACTAACAAGCTCTCCCGATGTATTGTTAGCTATTTTAACCCGGTCTAATTACCTATCTTCCAATAGCGCACATGAATTAAATCATTAAGTTTTATGGTTTGTTTATGAATTCATAACTTAAGGTCGTTAACTTATGAAAACTCCCATGAGTCAAACCATATAGCTTCCGCATCAAGTTATTATTCTCATGTAATTTATTACCCTATTCATATCAAAAACCCTTCTCCCAATAGTGATTAATAAAATAAATCAATCAAGGGGAGAACCTCTGCCTGGAAGCATTAAGTTCAATAATAAATTATATCATGAGCAAAGAAAAGCAAATCTAATATTATAAATTGGAAAATAAATTATGCTACATCAAATCCCTAGTATGAGAGTTTTAGTTCAACATAGTAATTAAATAAAACTCAATTAAACTTGTAAATATTCTCATAATCAATATGAATATTGAAAAAAAAAAACAAGAAAAGAGTTTATAAATAAAAACTAGTTAATAATTGGCTTGGGCATCTTACTTGAATTTTGACACAAATCTTGAATAATTTAAGACTTGGAGAGAGAGAAAACAATAGAATAAAAGATGGAATATACAATGAATCGATCCGTCTTTATGGCTAGTCTCTCTATTTATATAGACTTTCTGGAATATCTTCGTGTTCGTTTAGGAAAGTGAATTTTTATTGAGGAATATATCTTTTGGAGATAGAAAACTGTTTAGGCTTTGTATTTTTTTCTCAATTAGAACTTTTCCAGTGCCTAGATAGGAGTTAAGCTGGTTTTCTATAAAAATCCTACAAAATTCCTCAAGATCAAGTGAAATATGATTAAAGTAAGCTTTATATAAAAACATAAATAAGACTAAATAAAAACTAATTAAAGTAATTAAAAATACTAAAAATCCAAATAAAATTATATTAAAAATACTATAAAAATAACATCTATCACTATATATACAAGAAGAAAACCAAAATATTTCCACGGAAAAAAAAAGTTCCAAGAGAGAGAGAGAGAAAAAAAAAAGAAAAGAAAAGAAAAATCTCAAAACCACCATGTCTTCAAAATTCTTTTACTTTGCTCTATTTCTTGCTATGATTTCCACAAGTCACCAAGCATCAGAATTTGTAACTCAATCTTGTGCGAAAACCTTATTTAAAGACCTATGCACAACAGCTTTAGAATCATCTTCGGCAACTGATCTGGAAGGCTTGACAAAAGATGCACTTAACGTGTTATCTACCAATGGGACTGAACGAGTCAAGCTTTCTTCTGAATTGCAGGAAACAGCTTCAGATCCAAACGTTAAGGAAGTGTTGGTAGAATGCTCTAAGGCTTATGAAGGTGTGACTAAAAAGCTTAAGGACTCAGCTGCTGCCTTCGATTCTAAAGCTTACGGTGATCTTACAAAATGGGTTACTGCTGCCATGACTGGATCGCAGAAGTGCTCGGAAGCTTTCAAGGCTAAACCAGATATTACATCTCCACTTGCTGCTGCTAATACAGAATATAATAAACTCTGCAATATTGTATTTGCATTTTTTAATATCTTGGCAAAAAGTTAATCAGATTCTTATGTTTATCTCTAAATTTATTTGTTTGTGTTTCATGAAGTGATAAATGGAAATGGTCCACGATTTTTGATTTATAATTCACATCATCAATATATAGAGCGAGTGATCTTCAAATTTTCCAAAATCTTCAAAAGTTGGTTTCTATAAATTATGAAAGTAAAAGTAAAAGTAATTCACAAGACAATAATGTATAGGCCAGGTATTTCATTTATTACCCAAGATTAATATTATTGTCCATGTACATATATTATTTCATTGATTTCATTATTTTAATAAATTTACTAATTTCAATATCATTTTATTTCACATTATTGATTTTTAATAAAATTATATACTATAATTTTCTATTTAATTTATAATATAAGTTCAACTAAAATATACTTTAATTCCAATTAACTTTGCATTAAATTGAATTTGCAGATGCATTCTAGTGCTGAATATTCAATGCACAAAGGTCCCAAATATTTCCCATGATTATATTTGCCAAGATTGGATCCATAGCCAAACTTGTAGACCAAACTATTGAAAATAGCTAATTTATCCCTTTTTCCCTCTTAATATATGGTTAGAAATACTCTCGTTACAACTTCATATTTTTATTGGTTTAATTCATATATGAGGTCATGGATCCCGGTAGGCAAGTCAATATCTAAAAAAGTTTGATCTTTCATGACTTGAAAAGATGGGGCCATGGATCCATTAGCTAATAAATTCATTTTATTTAAATATATAATAAATCTAACGACAAAATAGAACCATTTACCGACAAAACAGTGATAAAATAATGACAAAATTCTAACAAAATACCTTCAAAAGTATCTGTTTTATTTCATCAATTAATTAAATTTATTAAAAATTTACCCATTTGATTAAATTTTTTGATGCACATATGACCCATTTAATTAAGTGGATTACAATTGTCGTATTCATTTCACTCGTTTAATTGTCATATTTAAATATTTGATATGATTACTAAATGGATCATACTATTGTTAATCCTAATCGTGTCACGTGTTAAGTGGAGTCGTGTCAAACCTAACACACCAAACAAATTTTGACACCCTTAGTTTATTTTTTGAAGGCAATAGAAAGTGTTCAGGCTTGGAGGTTTTGGAGAATTTCCACCAGCTGGCGGTTGAAGGGTAAGGTTACAGAATTTATCTAATTGAAAAGTTAGGGTTAGGGAATTGAGTTGAGGTCTCTACAGCTTTTCACAATGGAGGCACTAGCAGTAAACCTCAATCCTCATGCATACTATCCATATACACCGATGCAAAAATAGAGCGATAGATTCCCTATATTTCTAGGGCGTATCATCTCTGTCATTATTCATAGTTGTTGTAATGGATCCTTTTGCATATAGAAACCATCTCTACTTTTGAATCGGTTCGGTTTGATTCTCAGTTAGAAACCGAGAATTGCTCACCCAAGTTGGAATCGCAATGCGTTAGTCATCACCATTTTCTTAGTTGGTCTTTGTATACAAGAAGCGATTGGTTTAAAAAAATTGATTACTCCGATGCCAAATTGTCAGATTTTATATAAATTCACTTAAGTTTCCAACTCAACTATACATAATAACAAATTAGCTTAAAGTCATCTAAAAAGGACAATTTACATATAAAATGAATTGTATTACCGTTTGGTCCCTCTTATTCTATATCAGTCCTAACACAAGAAGGATAAAATTCAACATGACAAACCAATTTATATTTATTAATTAAAAGCCTAATGCATAAATTCATCTTTATACTTTACCTAAAAAATCTTGGAAAGAAGGTTTAATTTGCAATCTAAATTTGGGTCAAATGTACAAAAAACCTACAAATAAACTTTTGGACAAAAAAATTATTTTTTGTGCGTACAATACGGTCAACAATAAGAAATAAATGAATTAAAAATTATTTTTCTCTTGTAAATAGTTACAGCAACATCTCCTTAGCCAAAATAACCAAAGCTGGAAGCTATTTTTCAAGAATTAATATCTGAAACATAATAAATAATTGATGGATTCATTTATTGATCAAATAATTAAGATGTTGTTACTATTTTAGCTCAAGAGATGTTGCTGTTACTATTTATTAGAGGAAAATAATTTTTAATTCATTTATTTATTATTATTGACCGTATATTGTACACACATAAATCTTTAGTGAAAAATTAGAATAAAGTGATAATAAAATGTCAAGTTCGTGAGTTTTTTTAATCCAAAAGTTCATTTGTGGGTTTTTTGTACATTTGGCCCAAATTCAGGGTACAAAGTGGCACTTTCAACTTTTACTTCGATTTATAAAATTGTATCCATTAAATACTTCAACTTATAAAAATTATTCCATTGAATACTCAAACTTCTTAAATTATATGAATTTAATACATATTAAGTAGTTGAAAAATTATTATTCTAAATATTATATTAACCACACATTAAGTGAAAATTATGATAAGGATGAAGGAATACATGAGTTCATATTAGGGCATTACATTATATATTATCTTAAAAAACTTTAATAATTAATTCTAACTTATAACTGGTATAGGTTGCAACAATAATGGCATAAGGTGGCCCTTGGTTTCACTGCCTGGGGCGCCATGCCCGTCTCCATAATGGTAAAAGAATTGAGCAATTCTGGCGCCATTTGGACTCGCACTAAGAAAAGGTTCTGAGAAGGGATAATCACCAACCATAGCCTCATTCATCGTCTTCCATGTTTTATGGACTATATCACTCATATGTTGGCGCCCAACTTCTTCTAAAACTCCTCTTTCGTTCATATAACATTGGACTGCCTTCAAATTATGTCCTCTTGCCAATTCATACTGACCATTAAACAAATAACAAAATTGCATCAATTGTCAACAAGTAAGATCATAAGTAAGGTCATATTTCTTACCATTGAAGTTCCCAAATCATTACTGAGACGAACAATTAAGGAAGAGCAATGCATGATAGTCGGAAGTTTGTCAATGTAGTCCAAGGCCTCCATGGTTATTTTCTCAGCAGTAAGAAAATATGAACAAAATAACAGGAAGAGTGCTCCTATTGAAATAACTGCATTATCTAGATACTCTTCAAATCTTGGTTTGTATCCTTTATGGTACCACTTTGCTTCTGTAAGGTAGGCCTTACAGAGTTTTGCCCACTGCAATTAAAAGGACAAAAAAAAAAAAAAACTACATGTTTGAGTTAAGCTTTATAGGCATTTAAACACTATGTTAAACACAATGTTTAACCTCTTTTCTTAAATATGGAATAATATTGAAGCCTTTCTCTTTCATAGTCCAATAGCCAATTTCATTGGTGGTATTATACATCGCGAGCAAGATTGTTTTGATCATATCAGGAAGCTTGTCAATCCCAGTAATGTCCCATCTAGAATTTCAACAAAATGAACATTAGAAGACAAAAAACTTGACCCAAATAGAAATGTTTGCAATTTGATGTTAAACACCTGTTACCTCTCTGCAAAATCTGTGAGAAGTTCCAATTCTTCTAGTGAACCATAAACATCATAGACATCATCTATGTGTGTAATTAAACATATAATTTTTGTTCCCATTTCTCTGAAAGATTCAAATTTTGGCTCAAAAGCCAAACCACAACACCAAAAGTAGTGCTCCACCAGCCTGTCTCGAGCAAAGTTTATTTTATTTAATCCCAAATCCACAGCCCACCACCTGAAATTTTGTCCTATTAATTAAATTAATCACACAAAAATTTGGCTAAATGTCATCATCGGGCTAAATATCATCATACTATTGGAAAACAAATGAATTTTGTGAAACCGTCCTAGAATAAAAATGGGCAATTCAGCGTACAAAACGTCCTCCATGTTGTTAGAATTATTAAGTTATCATTTTCAGCTGAAATGATATTTTCCGTAAATGCTATCGAACGATTTAAGACTATTAGGTATTAGAAATTTTAATTAAGCGTTGAATGATTTTATCAACTACTACCTTAATTAAATAATTTTGAATATCATCAAATCAGCCACGTCTAACGTGGAAAAGGTTGTTTTTTTTTTTTTTTCATTTATCACAATCCATCAAAATGTTCTTTAATTCCAAAACATTATTCTTTAATTCAATTTTACCCCGATTTTTTTCCTAATCAATAAAAACCAACCCTATATGCTAAATATTTTTCAATTTACCTTTTTTATAATATTTTTTATCACCTTTCTTGAAAAAAAAAAAAAAAAAAAAAAAAAAAAAAAAGCAAAGTGCTACTATTAAACTACACAAGATTGAAAATAAAAATTATACCTTGCCAATTTGCCAACTTCTTTTTGATAAATAGATTGAACCATGTTGAAATCCAATTTAGCAAGTTGAAGCAAAGTAGGATTCATGTGTTGCTTTTGTTCAAATGCATCGATAAACCATCTAGCCTCCATCCTATTCAGCCGCCAATGGATTGGCATATCCAAAGCACAGCCGCCAATGGATTGGCATATCCAAAGCATGCTCTATTTTTCTGCCAAAACTTCCAGATGTAGATGTTTTCAGAGCCATCAAACTTTTGGTACTAAAGATCTTGGCCTCATCTATGTTACTTTCACCTTCAAACCCAAAGAAAGAAGCCTCGTACATACTCAACAATCCTTTCACATCCTCACAAAGTGATGCCTTGAATTCACCTTTCTCATCTTTGAACCTCTCAAATACATCTACCCAAATAAAATTAAATACAAATGAGAATGTTACAGTTTCAAAAAAAGATGTTTGAAAACAGTTTTCTGTTTTCTATTTTTTGTTTTCTAAGAAAACATTTTTCTTAGAAAATGAAAACTAGAAAACACAAAATGGAAAATATGTTTACTTGATAACAATAAAAATTCATATTTTAATTTAACTTTACAAACATTATTCATAACTTTCATAATATAAAATAAATTTAGAAATTTTTTATGTAAAATTTTTTGAATTTTTATTATTGATTATTTATAATAATAATATCATTTTCTATCATTTTGTAATTTTTTTAAAAATAAAGGGTATAATGTATTTGCAATAATAAAATTAATTATTTATTAAAGCATAATATAAATTTTTATTTTATTTAAATATTTTTATTTATTCAAATGAAAAAATTTTATAGAAAAAATTATTTACATATATTATAATTTTAATTATGAAAATAACATTTTTAAAAGTAGAAAATAGTTGGAAAATATGTCTTTTATTATAAAGGAAAACTCTGAAAAACAACTTAAATTGTTTTCCATTTAGAAAACTAACTAATTTAAACACAAAACTCTGTATTTTAGTTTTCTTGGAAAATTATTCTAAAAAATTACTCCAGTTTTCTACAACTGAATAAACCCTTAGTATCCATTTCGTTCATTTTTGCATAAATAATTTATATAATGAAAAAAGATTAAAACGTAAAACAAATTAACATTATTCAAACAAGCAGAAGGTTTCTAATGGCTATTATTAGCATCACTAGACTTAGGGCCTGTTCGGCAATACAACTATTTAGAGTAAAAGTGTTCGATACAAATGATATTTAATGAGCTGTTGAATATAAAATGACAAAAGGGACATTTAAATATTAGGAGAGAATTTTAACTTATGATTATAGAAGTGAAATCATTATAAAAAAAGAGAGAATTTATACAACGTGTTATTATTTTTCTATCAAAAAAATGTCAATTTATAGTAAATTATATAAATTGAAATTATTATCATTTCTAAAATGATAATACAATTTCCTCACATATTCCTCTATTAATTCATTATTAAATTATTTTGTTTAAATTTTTGAGTAAAATAAATGTAATTTTTTAACTTAATTGCAGACTTGCAGTACCATAGCAACCATTGGAAAGAAAGACTTTAAACTAATGTTAATATAAATTAATTAAGGATAATATAAGTTAATTAAGGACATAATTGTCAAAAACATTTCAATCAAAAAATGGAAACGTTAAAGGTTAGATAGATTAACATTTTAAAAAAAGCGTCATCTTATACACTAATAGCTATTTTATATACTACCTAACGACAATTTACAAAAACAGTATTTTGACGTAGTTAAAAACTCTAAACCCTCCCTCAAAAGTTGTTGCCAAATAGAGTCTTCTTAGTGGTTTGATATTTATTGATCTATTCGATTTTTACCAATTTATAGGAAAGAAAAAGGTTTGTCAGTTCAGCATCCTGTTATCTGTAGACTACAACCAAAATTAGAAAATGTGGAAAGTATATAAATGACAAATAGTTGAATTGGTGGTACCTTCGGGTGCATGATACCCATGCTGTCTAAATAACCTAAAACGAAGTGCAGTAGCATAAAGATCATCATCGTATGGCCAACATTATTAGTATTTGAATAGACAGCATTAAGTGCATCCTTAATCTCCAACTCAAATTGGTACTTCAAGCCTAGCCTTTGAACTTCATCAATGAGCTCAAGCTTGGCTAATGGCTCCATCTCTCTATTAATAAGACTCTTCACTTCATTTTTCAGTTTCTCAACCTGCTTGGTAGGTTTCTCTTCCTGCAAAAATGCAAATATTGTGAGTATTCAACCTATGAAATGATGAACACCAAAGTGTTAATCACAAAAACATTCAAGTTGTTGTGCTAAATTTTTGAAACAATTTGTTTTGATATTTTGTAAATGATACATTTTGCTCTCAATTATTATATTGTTCTTTATCAACTCTTTATCTTTTATCTTTTAACTTTATGCATCGATGATCTGTAGATGTTATTATAAAGCAGAATACCTTGGCTATAATCTTTAATAAATTATTATTATAAAGCATGTCAATCCATGCAATATACTTTTTAATCTGTAGATGTCAGATCTTCACTTTGGCTGGTTAGCCAAGTATGTCAGAATTCAGATATTCATCTGTTATTTGCTCAGCCTGGAATATTCAATTTGGTTATCATCTGTAGATGTCACATAATCATTTGTTATTTGCTCAACCTGGAATATGTGCTACCATCCGCATATTCACTTTGGCTGTAATCTGTAGATGTCAGATCATATGTAGTCAGGTTGATCTTGTAACTTATGAGAGGAGTGAGAGGTATCGAGTTCTAAGTCCTCTCACCTTAGAGTTTTTATAAATAACATTTGGAATGAACAGTCACACATACCTGATAGTAAGTAGATTTATGATTTATGTATAAGATAATATTTAAATATATTAAACCAAAGGAAGATGAAGTATAACATACAGAGTGTTTACTGGGAAGTGACTGAAGAAGATCATAGTCCCAAACAGTAGACTCATAATTTGCAAAGCGCCTACTTGTAGCAAGAGGAAATGACAGAACAGCTTGTAGAGCCATTGTTGTAACTGCACAAACTCTAGAGAGATATACTAGAAGGAGAGAATAAGAAGAGTCTCTCTTCAATATGCTTAACTCATAAATCAAGAGCTGTTTATATAGAAAGAAAAATAAGCAATTCCTTGCTCAATAAGTAGTTGACAGCTCGGTAGATAAAAAGAGTAAAATATGCCAATAACTTGTTTTTATTGGAAATTTCTTGTTGCATATTTAGTTCCATACAATAATCTAATAAAAAAAAATAAGTTTTAAAGGGTAAAGTACTTTTTAGTCTCTAAATTATTATCAAATTCATTACTTCATCTATTTATTTTAGAGAACTAATTATATAATTCATAAATTTAATGTTCGTCCAACTAAATGATCTCTCCATCCAAAAAGAAAGTTTTTTTTATTTTTTATCAATCAACTAAATAAAATACAATTAAAAGACAGAAAATAAAATTTCATGATGAAAATAAAAATCTAAAAAAGAATTTTTAAAAAATTGAAATAAATTAACCAATTTCAATTTCAAATCGGAATTAAACCAGAATTGATAGTTCCAAAACTGTTTGAGAAACTGCCTAAAAACGGTTCGATTTCAGCTCCACTTTTTTTATAATTGGAACCGGCGATTCTGAAATTATGATCATGCCTATTGTTGATGATTAAATAAAAATAAAGTGAGGGCTTAGGTGAGGGATGATTATGATGAGGGAAAGAAAAAGAGTCTGAGAAAAGGAAGAGAGAGAAATATTATGATTTGTCATTTCACATTTCTACGTAAAAAACCTTAAGAAACATACCATTTCACATTATAATATTTTAATGGAAAAATTAAGGAAAAAGTCAGGTTCAATGGCCTGATCTATCATTATCCAATTGGCCAAAACTTACTTGATCGTCTCTTTGAAAAATATATTGCTTGGATATATACATAAAGCTTTCCATCCACTGGCCAATCTCTAACGCCATATTGGGTACACCATAATGGAATTTAAGTATAATGTAATAAAAGATATTTATTTTATATTTTATACAATAAATACCTTGCATTATATTACTAGCCAATCTATATGTTTGATTGGTTTTCTTATTTATACGTACGAGAATGATATTCAAAAATATCGAATAGTGTTATTTTACAAAAATTGGTTACTACCATTTGTTAAAATGTTTTCGTTCTTACTTCATTGAGAAAATGAAAATCCTTAAGAAACCACTATATATTGGGAGTGGCAGTTTCTTGACCAAATAAAAAAGAAACATTATATTTTTTATATTGGAAAATAAAAATTAAAAATGCTCAAGAAACCACCAAACTATTAATAATTTGCTTTAAGACTATGTTTGGTATGTTGTAATCAACTATGTAGAGGAATTACATTACATGATTGATTATATTTGTTTGGTTATACTTTTTCTTTAACATTGTAATGTAATTGAGATTACATATAATCTTTGTTACTTTAATTAATGTAATATTTATTACATCAAAAATCTATGTAAAATCCATCACATTCGTCAAAATCTATCTCTATTCTCAACTACAATAATCACTCCACTGCTGCACCACCACTAACCACCACTCTATGCCACCTACCACTGTAACCATAACCGTCACTCTACTACTACCATCACCGCAACCACCACTGCAACCATCGCTCTATTGTCACCTATCATCATAATCACTACCACCACCACCGCTCTACTACCACCACATCGTTATGAATTATTATTTTGTATTATACGAATAGAAAAAATGAAATGAAAAATCACTAAAAAGATGAAAATACCATAATTTTATATTGTAATTTAATTTATTCAACGAAAATATATAAAATTGTGTTAAAAAATTAATTTTCAATGATTTTAACTTTTATTTTATGATATTATATTTTTTTAGTTTATTTTTTAAATTTTCTAGTCCAAATAGTTTATAGGTCTAAATAGTCTACAATGGTTTGATATAATGAACAACTTTTGGTTCAAATATTTCTTTTATTATTAATAATAATGTGGTGCTAGTGATGGTGGTAGAGTGGTAGTTGTGGTGGTGGTGGAGGTGGAGTGATGGTGATCGCAGTTGCGGTTGCGGTGTGCTAATTACATTATATATTTACAAACAAAAATAAAAATGGAATGGTGATTACATGCCATAAATTGTTTTTAACTCCATTACTAAACATAGTAAGAGAATCTTGATTATATTTAATTCCATTACATTTTTCATTGTATTATATATTTGATTACATAATATTGCATTACATCAAACCAAACATAGTCTAAAAGGCTAGAGGAGGAAGCTACTAGAATGAGGCATCAACATCCAACAATAAGGTAGGTATATCAAATCCCTTTTGAGTATATGTGCATATATCCACATATGCCAATAGTTGAACATGTTAAAAAATGTCTTTTTGTCATTTGATAGTTCATTTGCTTTTTTCTGAATTTGTGCATAATAAATTTCAACATTATTTTCTTCGATCTGTACTCAATATACAATTTTCCCATATTTTCACCTTTTTTCACAAAAATCTCACCACCTTAGACATAAACTTACAAATTACTCCTTTCATTGCTTGACTAGTTCGCGTGTGCTACACACGATTAATGAAAAAATAAATATTAATTTTTTATTTTTTATTGTTAACTTGATTAAAGGATGTTGGGAGAGAGGGGGAGTCTACAGTCTATAAATCCCAAAATCCCCCAAATTGGTTAGCAGTCATATACAGCAAAAACGAAGGGAGAAGGATGTTTTGCTGAACAAAATCAATGAAGAAATGGGACATTTCAAGAAGGCTAAACCTATAAAAATATCATGAACTTTGTGACTTATTATAAGATCACCATAATTTGACCTTTGTACCTCGGGTACCTCAGTTTACAAATTTAGATATATTATCAGCCTATTTTCAAATTGGGGTTAGGGTTTTAAATAAAATAATATAAATATCGGACCCACTACATAACCTTGGGTTAACCTAACCCAAAACTTGCAAAGTGCCCTGCTTTGACTAGCCACAAATACCCATCACTTTCTCTCTCCCAAACCTCCATTGATCTTCACTGTAAAGTGAAGCGTGAATAACATCATCATTGACTATAAAGATCCAATGGTTATTAAGCATAGACTCATTGTTTCTTTAACAACGATCATAATAATAGTTAAAATTATCAAGTCCAACCATGTTCAATTTGTATATATGCAAATCCAATTATAATCAAACAACTAATCTTTTATTTGATGATAATTGCACATTGAAAAGGGTAAAAGAAGGCACAATATTTGGCTGCTTGTATTGTGTAAAAGAATATATAGAAAGATTGCAGAGTTACCATCGCCTCTTCATTTACTTCTATAACAATGGCATTTTGTTGATTTTTTGAATAATTTGAGCAAAAACTAGATAATTGGAAAAATGAGTGGGGACTTTGGAATTGAGGGTACGTATATGTATAGATGCAAAGGAAATAACTGACTATGAGTTATTTAACGCATTAAAGGAAGAAGCTATAGAGGACAGAGAAACCAAAGGAAGAATAATAGCGTTACAGTGGAGATCGAAGGAGGGAGATGAAAGTTTGGAAGAGATGGGCAAATTTGGTTAGTCAAAACGGCGTGTTTCAAGCCTTGGGTTAGGTTAACCCAAGGTTATGTAGTGAGTTTCACATTTATATTATTTTATTTAAAACCGTAGCTCCAATTTGAAAAGGGTGAGAACATATCTAAGTTTGTAAACTGGGGTGTTTGAGGTACAAAGGTCAAAATTAGGGTGATTTTACAACAAGTCACAAAATTCAGGTTATTTTTATAAATTTAGCCATTTAGGAATCTCTTCAAACTAGTTCTAATTTGCCAAATTTCAATAATTTAGAGATTTTCACATTCTTTCTTTCACTATTGCTATTATTGATTTATTGTTTATCTTCTCTCTATCTCTCTCTCTCGATGGCAGTAGCACAATAGCAACAAGTAGCTTCATAGACTCAGTTCTGTCAAGGCAAATGCAATTGACTCCATTTTCTTCTTCTTCTTCTTCTTGGAGTGGATCATGAGCAATATAGAAATCGTTATCTATTTTTTGTAGAACCGTACTTTCTTTGAGATGTGAAGCTGTTTCTCCAGAATATAGAGTAGCTACCTTTTTAATTTTATTCACTTTTATGTTCTGCGTTATTTTAGTAATTATTTATTTTTGTCATATTTGAAGTTTTATTATATTTAGAGCATGAATATATATAGAAAAAATAAAAATAAAAAGAAAAAGTTAAAATTTTTAATGCTCTATTAGTTGAGTAATATAATAGTTCTTCTTGTTTGATTTTTTATTTCTTAGGTTTTAGGGATACAGACATGAAAAAGTTGAAATATGAAAGAACTGAGAAGTCGGCAAAGGTATCATATGGCACAAAGAGATAAGAGGAATAAATAATTCGCCTTACTCATTCACTTTTAACTCTGTTTGTAGAAGACGCCTCTTATCAAGTTAGAAAACGGGTATTTTGTAAGTTTATATATAAGATGATGAGTTTTTTTTGTCAAAAATGGTGAAATATGGGCAAATTGTAGATTGAGTCTAAAAATATGTGTTTTTGTCAAAATTATAGTTCATTTGCATTTTCCTGAATTTGTATGTGCATGCTAAATTCCAACATTATTTTCTTTTATCTGTTTTAAAGTTAAGTTCAAACCTATGGTAAAGCAATATGAAAATAACTATACCGAGTAACAAATTTTCCTGCCGTACTCCACCCAGATAACATTCCAAATGCTGGAAAATCACTGATGGTCCAAAGCAAAGCAGCTCGCATTATGAAATTCTGATTGGTTGAAATATCGAATGTTTCAACCCCATATTCCCATAAATAATTAAGTTCGGCAATTAAAGGCTGCAGAAACACATCAATTTTATGTTTCGGATTAGTAGGGCCAGGAACAATAACACACAAAAACATATATTCATCTTTCATACACATTGATGGTGGTAGATTATTGGTGTGACAATGACTGGCCATGATGAATATTGTTGTCCTGATTGGCCAAACGGCTGAAACCCATCAGTACAAAGCCCAATCTCACGTTTCTCATATCAGCAGCAAACACAGGATGAATGTTATCAAAATGTTTCCACGCTTCAGAGTCAGGCGGGCTGGAGCGGCGTCAGGAAGAGCTAGAGCGGTGCTGCGAACGGAGGACAGGAGAGGAGGAGGAGAAGAAAGAAAAAAGAAGAAAGAAGAAGGAGGGCGTCTGGCGTTTAAAGCCCGAAATTTTGCAACCGAAAAATTTCATTAATATCGGTCGCAAATTTTAACTCTGTGAAGTCGTTTTACTTCGCAATAAAATTGCGACCGATTTGAGACTAAATGTGTCGGTCGCAATTCAGTCGCCAATCGGTCTCCGAACTTATTTCTAATTTTGAAGCGCACAATGTTGCGACGGAATAAAAGGTAGTCGCTAATCGGTTGCAAAATCAGTCGCAAATCCGTAGTACAGTGGTCGCAAACTGAAAAACAAACTCGCGGAAATTTTTAGGGCTGCAATTAGCGACTGTTTGTCCATAGGTCGCAAATCGGTCGCAAAAATCGGTTGCAATAACGCGCTTTTTCTGTAGTGAAAGTCAAAAAAAAAAAAAATTGTACACATATTTGACGTACAATCCAAAATATGAATAGATAGTTTTTCTGTCCAGACGCTAATTTAGAGTAAAGAAATGCAATATTTATATATATAACCTTAATTCTCACATTCAATCTCTAAGGAAAAAAACCCTAGACACAATTAACCCTTCTCTAAAAGTAGTCTTTAGATATCTTAGAAGCTATTATTGATGTATCATTATTTTTATTTTATTACTTTTTTTTTTTTTTTTGAAAAATGCAAATGTTTATGTATTAGAAGAATCAAAATTTAGATCACAAATAATACTTAGAGGGATGGACCTCACTCTAAATAATCAGACATAAAAACAGCAGCTCGAGTTAAAAAGTGAACACACTGATTGGCTAATTTTTTGACAAAACGAACAACTAACTGAGTGAACTCATTAATAAGAGTTCGACAGTCAAGAATCAAAATACCCAAATAAGAATTATCCAACACAGGTTGTTCGCTAGCATGTGTTACCATTAAACAATCACATTCCATCCCACTCGCATAAGCCATCCTTTGTCCTTTAGCCAACTTAGAGCTTCTCTTACACCAATAAGCTCTGCCATAGTTGGGCCTGCCATACTAGAAACGGGACAACACTTTCCACCAATACACCTACCCATATCATCACGCAAAATCCATTCGAAACCTGCCTTTCTCGTGTTTAAGTCCCAAGCAGCGTCAACGTTGAGTTTAAAATTGCCAACTGCAGGAAGCTGCCATTTGGTTATATATACATTCCGAGCTTGCTGACGTAAACCCATTTTTGCAGCCAACTACTCCTGCTGCGCCAAGCTAACTTGTCTCTGTATGCCAGCTGCATCAACCCCTTTATGAGCCCAAATATTTTGATTTCTGTTATACCACAATTCCCATGCAATTAGAAAGCAAGTATTCACGTATTCCTGACGACATCTGGCTAAGAGTTCCACAACCCAGCTTTTCACTGATAAAGGCCCACTCCACCACCCAACCTCAGAGTTTCACCATACTGCTTCCGCCACCAAGCATTGCCAAATTACGTGCAGCTCAGTCTCCTCATGATAACCACATAAAGGGCATATTACACCAACAGGGACCCTTCGTTTTTGCAAATTAACAAGCACAGGAATACAACCCGATATCAACCTCCACAAAAAAATTTTGATCTTACTTAAGCTATCCAATTCCCGTTCCACACTTATTTTTATTCTATTACTTAAGCTATATTTTTATGATTATTTAAGCATTTGAATAGATAGATTTCTATTTAATAAAAGCGTATTTGACAGTAATTACTTATAAAAAAAATTAAAATAAGACAATTTTAATAGTTTAATGAAATGATATCTTTCTAAATAGTTTTTTCTTACATCTGTTCTTTTAAAAAAAAAAATCCCAAAAGATATCTTATATTTTTCTTTTATATTTCAAAATAAAATCAACAAAAACAAGGAAAAAAATGAAATGAAGAAAGAAATATCGCAATTTAGAGAAATGAATGGAGTAAAACAATTAAGTAAAATAATTCATTCTATATTTCTACAATGAATTGTGGTTGAATATATAGTTTGGAATACCAAAATACCAAAAAAAAAAAAAAAAAAAAAAACCGATATTGTGCTAATAATTGGTCCAATGTTCTTTCTTAAATTGATCTATTAAATTTAATTTTGTGAATCCTCATTGTCATATGTTGATCCACTTTATTTTTTAATTTTGTAAATTTAATTTTTTTATTTTTTTATTTTTTTTAGTCTGCCACTTTTCCCAATAAGAAGTTTACAGAAATAGGCAAACTTAATTTTATTTGTATTTTCACAACAAATTAGAAAGAAATGGAAAAGTAAATTTGCAGAACCCCCGAGGAAATTTCAATCACAAACAAAATTTTTTTTATCAGAAAATAAATTTCTTAATATTATTAAAAAGAGAAAATTGAGAAAAAGTTTAAGTAATTCAGGAATCTAATTCAAGTCGATAGGCTTTCTCAACACACCTAAATTAAGACCTGAATTAGTTAAATAAAATCCAAAAAACAATTAGGATAAGCTTAACTCCTTCACTCTTGAGGTAAGAGTAAACAAACATAATTTTTCTCTATTTTTAAAAATTAAAATGTAACTTTTCATAAAGATTTTTTTTTTTTTTTTTTTAATTTCTTGGAGTGGCTAGAGCCCTTTCAGCCACCAAAGAGCTCTGCCCCTGTGCTCAATTGAATTGGTCTCAAATTCAACCTAAATCTCCTGTTTCTATTTTCCATAGCCATTAGGCATTTGGCCAGTGGTAAACCACTCGTGTAAATTTATAATTCAACTTCTCCTTTTATTTCTCTAACAAGTTAACCAAAAATAGAAAATAGTTACAAAAAACTCAAAACATGTAAACCTAATTTCATTTGTATTACTATATATAAAAGAAGAAAACCAAAATATTTCCAGGGAAAAAAAAAAGTTCCAAGAGAAAAAAAAAAAAAAAGAAAGAAAAATCTCATAACCACCATGTCTTCAAAATTCTTTTACTTTGCTCTATTTCTTGCTATGATTTCCACAAGTCACCAAGCCTCGGAATTTGTAACCCAATCTTGTGAGAAAACCTTATTTAAAGACCTATGCACAACAGCTTTAGAATCATCTTCGGCTACCGATCTGGAAGGCTTGACAAAAGATGCACTCAACGTGTTATCTACCAATGGAACTGAACTAGTCAAGCTTTCTTCTGAATTGCAGGAAACGGCTTCAGATCCAAACGTTAAGGAAGTGTTGGTAGAATGCTCTAAGGCTTATGAAGGTGTGACCGAAAAGCTTAAGGACTCAGCTGCTGCCCTCGATTCTAAAGCTTACGGTGATCTTACAAAATGGGTTACTGCTGCCATGACTGGATCGCAGAAGTGCTCGGAAGCTTTCAAGGCTAAACCAGATATTACATCTCCACTTGCTGATGCTAATACAGAATATAGTAAACTCTGCAATATTGTATTCGCATTTTTTAATCTCTTGGCAAAAAGTTAATCAAAATTTATTTGTTTATGTGTTTCATGAAGTGATAAATGGAAATGGTCCATGATTTTTTATTTATAATTCACATCATCAATATATAGAGTGAGTGATCTTCAAAAGTTTGTTTTTATAAATTATGAAAGTAAAAATAAAATTAATTCACCAGACAAGGCCAGGTCTTGCAGATCTTAATTTCTGATGTTTAGAAAGGACTTTACTTTTGCTGGTTTTAACACTCTAAGGGAGGGAAGTATTGGAGATAAGAGTTAACAGATATTGATAAAGTTTGTTTAGGTTGTTATGGATAGATAATTTCTGTTGTAACTTATTTTGTAACCATATACTATTTAGTATAGGACTCTTCTTGTATTTAAACAGCATACTAATGACAATACGATTATCTCTTCTTTTCTATAGTCTTCTGTATATGGTATCAAAGCACAAAGCTTAAAAGGCTTTTTCCGATCCAATCTTTGATTTTCTTTCAATCTCTTTCCTCTTTACTTTGATATGGCTTCAGGTAGCAGCACTGTTGTTCATTCTTCTGGGCATTCTCTTGTAACAATTAATGGTGCACAGCTGCCTCTAAAACTCACTGCTATGAATTACGCAACTTGGAGGGCTCAAATTGTACCACTGTTGAAAGGACATAGCTTGATGAAATATGTCCTAGGTACGGTACCTGTACCTTCTGCTACTGTTGCTGATAAGGGAGGTGTACAGATTTCAAATCCAGATTATGAATTTTGGGACTGTCAAGATCAATTGATTCTTGCTGCTATTCGAGCCTCCCTTTCTTTTTCGATCACGAATGATATTGCAGATGTTGATACGTCCGCTGATGCATGGAGAAAGCTACAAATGTCCTATGCCAATAAGTCTGCCACCAGAGTTTTATCTCTGCGAGAGAAACTTGCTAGAATGAAGAGAGAATCTCGTTCTGTTTCTGAATATTCAACAACGATTAAGAGTATTGCAGAAGAGCTGTCGTTGCGCAGGAGTCCAATGAATGATGTAGATCTTGTTGTTCAGGTTCTTGGTGGTGTTGGATCTGAATTCGGTGCAATCGCAGTGGCAATTCATGCTAGAGACACAATCGTTAGTTTTGAAGAACTACAAGATAAGTTATTAGCTTATGAGATGTATTTGAAGCAGGTTACTTCAAATTATGATGTTCTTCCTGTTACTACTAATAATATTCGCAAGACTGCTGCTGGAAGGGGATCTAATTCACAGGGCAATTTTTATCGTCAGTCTGGTGGAAATTCCTCTAGTGAACGTGTTTTGGATGTTAAGATGCAGTCTCAGTTCTCTGGATCCCGTTCTAATGTTCAATGTCAGTTTTGCGATCGGTTTGGGCATGTTGTTAAAGACTGTTTTAAAGCCAAACGATACTTTGCAAATATTGCTAGAAAAGCTCAAGCTAATGCTACAAGTGTGCAGTCCCAGAATTCCCAGCCATGGTTGCTTGATTCTGCAACATCGCATCATGTCACTAATGACTTGAATAACTTATCTCTTCATTCGGCATATGATGGACCAGATGAGCTACAGTTAACTGATGGGTCAGGTTTGTCCATAACTTGAACTGGTTCTGGTATTGTGTCCTTACCATCGAAAAAGTGACTTCTTCAAAATGTCTTATATGTGCCCAAAGCAAAATCTAATCTTATTTTTGTTCCTCAATTCTGTGATTCTAACCAAGTTGCCATTGAATTTTTCTCTCATTTTTATTTTATTAAGGATCAGGTCACGGGGGAGATCCTATACAAAGGCAACCTTGATCAGTCTTTTTATAAGATTCGCAATATGGGCTCTTTTGAAAGTCATCATGTTCGGTTATCTTCTGTGTCATGGCATCAACGGCTTGGACATCCAAGTTCGAAAATTCTTCATTCTGTTTTTGTCTAAACTTAATATTCCTATGACTGTTATTAAGGATAATGTCTGTGATCCTTGTCGTTGTAATAAAAGTCATAGGTTACCTTTTGGATTATCTTCTTTGGTTAGTAGCAAACCATTAGAACTTGTTTATACTGATTTATGGGGACCTGCACCAGAAATTTCTTTGGATGAATTTTGATATTATATTATTTTTGTTGATCACTTCACAAAATATATCTGGCTGTATCCATTAAAAACAAAATCTCAGGTTATCAAAATTTTTCCAATCTTTCAAAAGCTTGTAGAAAACACCTTTAACTCCAAAATTCAAACTATTTATTCTGATGGGGGGGGGGGGGAGTATGTTGCTCTTAAAAAATATTTTCAACAACAGGGAATCAATCACTTGCAAACTCCTCCTCACACACCTCAACATAATGGTGCGGCTGAATGTTGTCATCGCCATTTAGTTGAAACAGGGCTTACTTTGTTACAAACAACCTCTTTACCCATGAGTTTTTGGAGTTTTGCTTTTCATACTGCAGCTTACTTAATAAATCGGTTACCTACATATCTTCTTAAACTAGTCTCTCCCTATGAAAAATTGGTTGGTCAAAATCCTAATTATACCTCTTTACGAGTATTTGGATGTCTTTGTTATCCATGTCTCAGACCATACATAAAAAATAAGTTTGATAATCAATCACTTCCTTGTGTATTTTTAGGATATTCACCAAACAAAAGTGCTTATCTCTGTTGTCATATTGAATCTGGGAAAATTTTTGAGTCTCGACATGTTGAGTTTGTTGAAAATAAGTTTCCCTTTTCTGACAAAAATTTGGCTACAGATTTGTCTGAGACTAGTTGGTATGATTTTGCTACTGAACCAGTTACTTCTATTATTCCTTTTCTTTCGTCGAATATGTCTGTGGATGAGTCTATTTCAAGTTCTACTGCTCCTGTGTCTTTAAGTCCAACACCGATTGAGTCTATGCCTCCTAGTGTCGACATACAGTCATTTTCCAACACCTGTTAATCTTCATCGTATGGTCACACGTTCCAAAAATAATATTTTCAAGTTGAAAGTTGTAAATTCAGTTACCAAGTCCTTTACCTTCATTACCAGAACCTAGTTTACTTAAACAAGCCTTAGCTATTCCTGATTGGCGACAGGCAATGACATCAGAGTTTAATGCATTACTTGATAATAATACTTGGGTGCTTGTTCCATATGATTCTGCTTATAATCTGGTCAGTTGTAAATGGATTTTCAAGGTGAAGAAAAATGTCGATGGATCTATGCAGAGATACAAAGCAAGACTAGTTGCTCGGGGTTATAGTCAGCGACCTGGTGTTGATTACAGTGATACATTTAGTCCAGTTGTCAAACCAGTGACAATTCGGTTGGTGCTTACTCTAGCAATTACTAAAGCTTGGCCAATTGTTCAACTGGACGTGAATAATGCATTTTTACATGGTCCTTTGACAGAAGATGTTTATATGCAGCAGCCACCAGGTTTTAAAGATCCAACAAAACCCACACATGTTTGTAAGTTGGTTAAAGCACTTTATGGGTTAAAGCAAGCACCACGTGCTTGGTATCAAGCTTTAAGAGCTTTTACTGTTGCCTATGTGTGAATACCCAAATTTTGAGCATGTGATCATTCCCTCTTTTATTATATTAAAGATGGTGTATATTGTTATTTTCTTGTCTATGTAGATGATATAGTAATTACTGGAAATAACAATGGGTTTGTTCAGAGTTTTGTGCAAGCACTTGGGAAGCGTTTTTCTCTGAAAGATCCACAACCACTGTCATTATTTCTTGGTATGGATGTGCGACAAATAAATGGAGGGATTTTCTTAACTCAACATCACTATATTCGGAAATTGCTTGAGCAAGCAAAGATGGATGGTGCGAAGGAGATTTCTACTCCAATGGCTTCAGATATACAGCTCCAAAAATCAAAAAATGAGACTTTACCTGTTGATGCTACTGCCTATCGAAAATTAATTGGAGGATTGCAATATTTAAATCTCACTCGGCCGAACATAGCTTTCACTGTGAACAAATTATCACAGTATATGCAACATCCGAATGCCGACCATTGGCTGGCGTTAAAGAGACTACTCCGGTATCTGAAATCCACAATTTATTATGGAATTTCAATCATGAAGCAAGCCGATTTTGGGTTTCATGCATACTCGGATGCTGATTGGGCAAGCGATCCTTCGGATCGAACATCAACAACCGGATTTATCTTATATCTTGGTAAGGTTCCAATTAGTTGGAGCTCTAAAAAGCAACGGACAGTTGCTCGATCCAGCACAGAAGCTGAATATCGTGCTGTTGCAAGTACAGCATCTGAGGTAAAATGGGTTACATCCTTGCTAAGAGAACTCGGACAAGAAGTAGACACCCCTGTTATTTATTGTGATAATATCTCTACTATGTATACATGTAAGAATCCAGTGTTTCATACCAAAATGAAACATTTGGAGATTGATATTCATTTTGTTCGAGAAATGGTCCAAAGAGGTGAGATTGGGTCACCCACATTTCTTCCAAAGATCAGTTAGCTGATATGCTAACTAAATCTCTGTCTAAGGTAAAGTTTCAACAAAATCGGGCCAAGATAGGAATCCACAATGGATTCTCTATCTTGCGGGGGAGTATTGGAGATAAGAGTTAACATATATTGATAAAGTTTGTTTAGGTTGTTATGGATAGATAATTTCTGTTGTAACTTATTTTGTAACCATATACTATTTAGTATAGGACTCTTCTTGTATTTAAACAGCATACTAATGACAATACGATCATCTCTTCTTTTCTATAGTCTTCCGTATATGACAGAGCTTTGAGGCTTCTTTTTGTCTTTCTCTCTATATGTCCAATGTGTGTTCCCCATATACGAAGAGAGGATTCCTATTTATAGAGATTTGAGGAAGTCCCCTTGCCAAGTATATAATTTGATTGGTCTACTTGGCAAGCTCTCATAGGCTGTTGCTGCATCTCTTAACTTATTTAGACGCTTGATTTATTCGCCAAGATTCAATTTAATTGGTCCACTTGATGAATTTTTATTGGATTTTACTACATTATTTATTTATGCAGTAAATGATATTTATCCAATAATTTTATTTTAATAACCATTTAGATATTTTGATTGGTTATTAAAATAAATTATTTTATTTAACTAACCAATAATTTGGCTGATTAAATAATTAAGTTAATAATTAAATTAACTTAATAAAATTTTGGTGTCTACAATCCTTTTAGTTAGATTTTTTATGCATTTTAATTTGAGAATATATATATATATAATAATAATAATATATATATATATATATAATATTATATATATATAATATATATATATATATATACTCTCTATTTGATATTATAATATTACTGTCCAATGATTTTTATAATTAAGAGTTTTTTATGTTCTTAATCACATGTTCTCATATTATATTGCTTTTTAGAAGATAAATCGAAAACCTTAATTCAACTATCGAAAATGGAACTTAAATTCTATTAATTTATTATGTTCTGAATTTTTTAAAATATGATTAAATACTTTATTATTAGACTATATTTGTTAATTACAATGCAATTAAAATAATTTTTTAAAAATATTATTTAAACGAAGAACCTATGAAAGTATGCTAAAAGAATAACAAGTTCTATGAGAAATCTAAGATTGAAAAAAAAAAAGAAAAAAAAAAGATTTGGGCTCTAATATACTTGTGTGAATTTGATGTGTGATTCGATTATTCTGTTATATGAGCATGCTCGGCACTTGATGTTATTCTGATATTAGCTATGATCATATGCTAGGCACGTGGGTGTCTCTTGTATGAGCGGACGTGCTCTATCTGTTTTTGTTAGGCTTTTAAAGCCCCTCTGATTCTGTTGACTTACATAGCCATTCTAATTCTATTTTTGAAATCTTATTGCTTCATTTTTCTCCTAAGTGTATGAGCCCATAAGTAAAATATTTAAAGAAAATTAAATTAATAAGATAATATTCATGATATGTGTGCTTGTGAGCTACAATTTATATTTATGATTTTCATCCTTGAAATCTATGGTTTAGGTGCCTTAGGTTTAATGAGATTATATATAATCTTAGTTTGAGAATATGTGATTATGTTAATAAATGAAACTATATAGTATGTTGATGTGAAATTTAGATTTAAAATGATTAGCATGCGTATAGATAATAAATATCAAAGGTAATGAATATATGATATGATATGATGATAATTATAAATGTTATTAATTTGTGAGTTTAATATGATATTAGTGCTATGAATACTTATGCATGTTTGATATACAAATGGTTTTATGATTATGAAAATTTTTGTAAAGATTCACGCTTTAAATGTATGTTGCCATCGCAACATTTGAAGGTCTGTGATTTATGAGCCCCATTGAGTTTTATACTCAACGCGTTGATTTTTATCACATGCAGGTTGTAGACCATGGTTGTTGCTCAAAGACCAGGGGAGTAGCATTAAAGCAGAAGAGATCTTTTTGATAGTTATAGAATTAGTGTTATGTATTTAAGATTTATGACATGTATAATTAATACCATTGCAGAATATGTATAATTAACTTAAGTATGCTTGAAGTATATTTTATTTAGGCATATGTATAAAGAGATAAATATGGATTTATGTAATATCTGGATGTAGAAATTTCTCCTAAGTTAATTATGTATGGTTTGGCTTTATGAGACTTATTATATATATATATCTATATATATATAATATATATATATATATATATATTAATGCCTTAAATTTGATGTTTATTATGGTGATAATGAGGAAATGAATGACTATGAATCTATTATTGAATGACTATTAATGCCTTAAATTTGATTTTGTTGGATGATTGAGGTTGAATTTGGAGTGTTTTGTATTCACAAGTTTTAGTTAAGTTCAATTTTTAGGGAAGCTTGCAGTTTTTCTATAGGATTCCCAAAATATTTTTCTATATGTAAAAAAATTAATACTTGCTAGACTTATGCATAATTAATCACTTTTAATTCATATAGTAATTTATAGATTTATATGTTAGTTAGAATGGTGTCTCTGACATCGTATATGACGTCTATCATCTAATCTTTCGGGACTGGACGGCGGGAGTTACAAATTTAGAGTTCCTTAGAGGGTGATTTAAGCTTACCAAGTTGGATTATATCACCGGAAAAGCATTGAAGTCGCTGGAGAAGAGGAAGCTGTCAAAGGATGCAGCTTCAATTCGTGCTACTGGCGGTTCATTCGGCATGACGAAAGGCCGGAAACGAGACTGGCAGCACGAAGTGAGCTGATCGCCACCTTGCTCTAATCGAGCAGTGGCTGGAAAGCTGATCAGGGAAGGGAAGACAGGATCGCATGCTGCGATCAGGAGAGAGGAGAGCAAGACCGTGAAATGGGGGGAAGAGTTGTTTTGGTGCGGTTTGGTCCAATTGACAAGCTTAAATGAGTTTTTGGTTTGATTTGACAGAAATTTCTAAACTTTCAGTGGTTAGAAATGGTTTTGATCGGATCTATAGTTTCCTTCTTGGTTTATGGTCGGTTACTTGATTTCCTTGATTTATTTTTATAAAGTTTAAAATTTTAGTTATTATAAAATAATATTTTAGATTCTTGGTAATTAAATTGAAAACTTTTGAATTTTAGAAATCGGATTATTTCAAATATCTTGAATTTTTAATTAAAATATATTGGAATTAATTTAAATAAAAACATGATTCATTCGAGGATAATAATGTATTATGGCATTTTTAAAATGAAAATATTATTTTTGAATTATTTTATTTTTTTTATAAATTAAGTAATTAATTAAATAATTAATTTTAAACTACAGAGTAAATATTTTTTAGGTTTGACCATACAAAATTAAAATACATTTTACAAAAAAAAAAAAAAAAAAAAAAAAAAAAAAAAAAACCCAACATATATAGGGTTAGGCAGTGAGCTCGACAAGGCCAGTATTTTAACCATGGATGCTAGTTGGTAAAAAAACCATGGTAAAAAACCATTCAGTGCGCCAAAGCCCAAGCATGAATAGCGGACGAGGAAATAGTAATCTCATAATTGAATCGGTTCAGTTTCGTTGAATTTAATTTTCTACATTAATCGGTTCAATTTGATTTTACCTTAAGAAAAAATTTTGATTTATTCAGTTTTTATTAGTTCATAAGATTTGAATTGAACTGACTAAATGGTCATCCCGACAATCAGTTAGTGATTTTTTTTTTTTTTTTTTTTTGTAAAACCACTTGTATTCAAATCTTATTATCAGGAACCGGCTAATCTAGCTCGAGATTTAGTCATAGTTCAGACTCTTCGCTTCTCCTTGTAGATGCATTTACTTGGAATTGAACCCGAGAGTTATTCCTACATATCCAGCTTGTATTGTCAACTGAACTACAACCTATAAGTATTAGTTGGTGAATCTTTTGGATAAGTAAAAATGCAAATCTCAATAACTAATTATAGTATAATCTTTGAATACAAAATGAAGAAACAGAAATTGCATATTCATTACAACAAATATTAACTACAACGATTAGCATATTTATATGTTAGCACATGTAGCAAAACTTGAGAATATTAATTATTAATATACATATGCATAAGTTTAGTACCAATTATTTAACTACACTTTGAGCTTACAGGTTCAAAAGGGCTTTTCTCCAATGACATTACCCGTGAGGGTGATAATTACAAGTAATAAAAGTGTCTCCACTTGCCACATATAACTCTTGCACACCCAAGCTCCAAGCTTTGCTTCCAAACCATCCTGAGTATAATGCAAGCAATCTTTATTTTCAGTAAGCATTTGTCATATGATTATAGTAACATTTCTCCGCTGCCCATGCGGCCACCGCATTGCCCGGTTTCCAGTCCTTTCCGCTTCCCCAAAACAGATTTTCGCCGTAATTACTATTGGAATGGATGAAAGCACAGTCTTTCCCTCTTTTGCGTGGCCAAGTCGACGCAAATTTCGCAATCTTGTTGCTCCATTGGAGAGGAGGGAGTCCAAGGTTTGCTCTTCTTTCAATGTTATGGGGTATTAGAAATTGCCCATTTATGCTTTCGCTTGACTTTATTAACTAGTAAACGTCTAGACAGGAAATTTCTGGACTAGGGCTGAGAAGAGAGTATTGGCTGGAGAGACAAAAGGAGGAGGAGGTTCCTATCATCTCCATTGTTTGATGTCTCGTGAGGTTCTTTGTGTGTGTGTGTGTGTGTGTGTGTGTGTGTGTGTATATATATACACACACATATTGCAGAAAGATTTGATGCTGAGAAGAATCAGTTCACATGCTAGTAGTTCAATCTCTAGATGATTTGAGGTGGAAAACACGTTACTCTTCATGTGGAGGATTAGTGACAGTTTGCTGTTGTTAACTAACAAAACGGTTTCCAATTGAAGTTCCAATCATTGACCAATCAATCTTTATCATTCAATTATAATTTACTCATTATTCAAATACATAAGTTCACATGTAAACTTTTTTTTTTCCCACAAAATAAAAAAATTAATTGATATTCTCAACTTGTGCTTTGACCTGTTAAAAACCTTCAACTTATAAAATTATACATGTTGAATCCTTAAACTTATAACTCCCTTTGTATTTTGTTTGCATGGTTTGACAAAATACTACCTCCGTCCCATTTGTTTGCATGGTTTTAAAAAAACACGTATATTAAGAATTTAGTCAATAAAAATTATTTTGCTCTTTTTTATCCTTAATGCATTAAGATATTAATAAAAGTCATTCATTTAATAAACGCTTATAAAGTTATCATGGGAAAAACATTAGTTACATATATAAATTTAAAACCTTACAAACATTATGGAATATTTAAAAAAAGAATACAAGCAAATAAAATGGAACGGAGAGAGTAATTTTATTATGAAATCCACTAGGCAATAATTAGTATCAAAGATACATAAAGTATCACACTTATCAATGTATATCTAATAATTGAAAATGCGTTAAATAAATCACTATAAAAAAGTTCGCCATTTTGCGACAAAACAAGAAACGGTTGCAAATTACCAACCGATTTGCGACAACAACAACTAATAATTTTTTTCCGCAAAAAATATTTAGAAGCAAGAATTAGCGATTGATGTGCGATACATTGCGATCGTCTTTGCAAGTGTACGACAATGACGAGAAAGTCGGTCGCAAATTTCAGATGTAAGATTTCCCGCCACGAAGAGTGTGACCGACCCGTGATTGCTTGTTTTTTTTTTTTTTTTGGCAAACTCGGTTGCAAATTGCAATAAAAAAATAATTGCCACATCAAGCAGTCTGCGAATGAAAAAAACGAAGGATTATAAACTCTAGTCCTCTTTTTCCTCTCGCGATAGACCCTCTCCCTCTCTTTTTTTTTTTTTTTCTCTCTTGGTCGCCGCTTTGCTGCTGTGGGCCGACTGCGATTGTTGGATTCATAAAAATTGAAAGGATTTAATATATATCACTGTATTGAATGAAAATTTTAATTCGCTATCTAAAAGTGTAAAAATGTGCGACAACTAAAATTGACAAAAATTACGAATAAATAATAACACATGAATACAACAAAATGGATATTAAATATATTCTGTGATTGCCGTTCACTTGTGGATCCGTGGCCGAATTGTAGCGCGTCTGACTCCAGATCAGAAGGTTGCGTGTTCGATTCACGTCGGGTTCAATTCCTAATTTTTTCATTTTTTGTTGTATGTGCCACGCCCCCTTAATTCTATGCTGTGATTAATAAACTCCAGATATTATCGAAATTTCATATCAATAACCATGCACTTTGTATTTAAAAAAAATCACTTAAATTATTTTTATAATTTGTAGCTGTTTAACTAAATAGTTCTTCAATTAATTTTTTCATTTAGTTATGATATTATCAAATTTTCATAATCAATTGCTTTATGCTTCTATTTAAGAAAAAAAACTAATTAAATAGTAATTTTATATTTATAGCTATTAATTATATAGTTCTCCAATTAATTTTTCCATTTCATTGTAATAAGATGTTAAGCTAACAAAACTTGAAATTTTCTTTTATGTATTACATCCAAATCAATCGTGATTTTTTTTTTCTTTTATCCTAATATCATCAATTCTACTTTATAAATAAAAATTTATCAGAAATGAAAAATCGTCTATATGATTAGATCAGATTAAAATAATTTTTTAGTTGATTAACCAAAAATTAACACAATTAATTATTTAGTTGAATGATGAAAATAGAGAAATTATTTAATTTGTTTCTAAAGAATAGAGGTGCTAATTAGTAAATTTTCACCAAATTATGAAGGCTAAATAGTGATTTACTTAATTTAAATCTGCAAACTTATTACGATTGTATTTTGGATTTAATGGAAAATAATAAAGATTGAAACTGTTGAGGGCAAAATCTACTGCATTTAATCTGTTGGGAATTTTAAAACATTTTGTCCCGCCATAATGAAAGTTATATTAGGCCCAAATTGTGGCAATTATATTTTCTGTTAATTATTTTCATAGTTTTTAACTGCATTTTCTATTTTTTTATATTATTTTAGTTATTATGTAATAATAATAATAATAATAATATAATAATAATAATAATGTACTTTAATATTTTTTGGATAGTAAGTTTTAACAGTAAAAGAACTTTTAATAAGTTAGCTTTACAAATCATACTACTTTTCTATCTTTTATTTTCACTTTCTTTTATTTATTATACTTTAATAACCGAAGAAGTTAGATTTTGTAATAATAAAGAAGCTTTAAGTTAGATTTTATATTAATATTAAAGCTTTGTTTTCATTTACTCATCCATATTAGGTGATAAACATAACATTTATTTTCTTGGTACTATATATAGCTTAATAGAGTTTGTCTTTCATCCTATTCATTCTTTTTTTTTTTCTTTTTTTCTTTTTTTTTTTTATTTTTTTTTTTTTGTGATCAATCAATACAATATACTCTTTCTTTGATGAGCTTAACTACTAGAGATGATAGTGTCCAAATCTTAAAATTACTTCTAATAAGATTTTAGATATTTGTGAATAGAATGCAAATCTATATTATGTTTTATATAAGAATTTAAGAAATGTTCATTTTGTCATGTTAAGAAAGAGTTATATTGAAAACTCTAGTCTCTTTCCTTTCTTTCTTTTTCTCTGGGTTTTTAATTAACCCTAGATTCTATTTATGGTTGTCGTTGTTTATCAATGATAACTCTTACCTTCTATTATTTCTTTTACTTTAATCTTTTATTCAATTTAATAAATTCATATCTATTTTTCCTATAAACAAATCTATCTTTTTTGTTTTTATTATTATTGTTTCGTCTCGATTTTTGCTTTGTCCCTTCTTTGTGAGGGTTTATTACGGCATGTTTCTTTGTTGATGCTATTGATGCATAGTGGCGAAAACTCATCTGCTTTCGTCATATGGTTACAAAGTTTTGAAAAAACAATTTAGGTATAGAAGATCTAGAGAAATTATTATTTGTTTTCCAAATCAATTAACAGATTAGTGCTATGAAAATTTATATATTTTATCAAGATTAACTCCAAGCAGAAAGATCTAAAATTATATATAGATATATATATATATATATATATATATATATATATTTAATTAGTTTTATTATTCACAAGCATATGAATTCTTTTATTTCATTAAAATATCAGCAAAGTCTATTAGTTACTAATAGTAAAGTTGTATGTCTAGTTTATATGAGTATTTTAATTCTTGATATTATTATTAAATGAATTATATTTAAAAATATATATTAAAGGAAGAGTTGTTTGGTTAATTTTAGTGATTATGCAACTAATTTTATAGTTTTGTTGTTGTTATTATTGTAAAATTAGTCTTAAGGACTTTTATATTGTGCAATGTATTTTGATGTTTTTTTTAAGACAATAAGCTATGATATAAAGTAATTTTTTAATAAACTCTACTTCTCTATCCTTGATTTTTTGGGCTGATGCTTATGATATTAGTTTTGTAAGATTATCCTTTTCTGCTTCCTGTGTTACCAAAAAAAAAAAAAAAAAACTTTTAATAAGTTAGTTTTATTAATTATACTACATTCTATCTTCCACTTTCATTATTTTATTTATTATACTTTAATACCACAAAAGTTTTGTCAGAAAAGTAACCGGATGTTTATATTAATATTAATCCTATGATTTATTTTTCCTTCTCACTTATGTTATATGATTTCATAAATGCAATTTTTGATTTCTTAGTATATAACTCAATAGGGTGTACATTTCGTCCTATGCACTTTTTTTTTTTTATTTGTAATCAAATAAGATTTATCTTTAATTGTGAAATTGATTGATTCGGCAGGTCAATCATAATATAGTTTCTATCGGGTTTGGTCTTAAGCATATACTTTTGTATTTATTCTTCTTATCTCTAATACACTAGGCAGGTCATAATACACTATCTCTAATACACTATTGCATCATAATACACTATCTCGAATACACTATTCAATTTATCCTTTTTCATTTATCAATATTGATCCACAGGTGACCATGTTGAGATTGTTGTAGATATAGAGGTTTATGGTTATTAGTCATGTCAAGATTTGTTTTAGATGTACATGTGTCACGACCTGTTTCTAAGGGCTGATCGGCACTAGGGCCTGTGTGGGTTTAATCCTCCTAAGCTCGTAGTAGGCCTAAATTCATTAAGTCAATTCATCGTTCATAATATGGCCCAATAACAAGTCTATATAAACTAGGTTGTAGGCTCATCCAATGATTTACAGTTAAATTCAAATATCCAACAGACATATTGTCATATTTGACTGATACATTATATTACATTTTATGAGGTAGATATAATAATTATCTGAGTCATTTACAACCCATTCGAAAACAATTGCAGAATCCCTACATACATTTAGATCACAAATATATGTACACGTTTCTAATGCTCTTTTTTAATTGCAATTCAAATTATTTCGTATCCATGGGACTTTCTTTACTTCTCAAGGCCTAGGGAAAAATTATAAGGCAAGAATGAGCACCTAAACTCAATGAGTAGGGTTAGATAACCTTCTCACCCCATACGATCTCAAATATGATAATCAAACCGGTAGCCCTTCGGCTAATTATGAATGAGTAAGTGAGCATGAATTTCACACCTATCAAACGGATCACAACTGTAACACCCGCCACCCAATCCCGAGAGACTCGACGGCGGATGCCACATTCGGTGCCGGAGACACCGTCTTAACTTAACATATAAATCATAAAACTAAAATTTTACATTAGAAGTAATTGGGTATTCACAAGTTTCATGAGTATATTATTTTTTTTTATAATAGAAATGTCATTTCATTTTCTTATCTTTTTTTTTTAATATATATACATTGGGAACAATCCTACAAAATACTGTAAGAATATCCCTTTAAAAACTGAGCTCGCCAAACATGTGAATACAAATACTCCCAATGAAACTCCAAATGTCCAACATCTCCAAATAATTATAACACAACAACACTTTTATGTTTTCATAACTAAATAAATCCTCAATAGTATTTTCGATTCATCAATTACTTGCATTCATTATAGATATCAAGTCTTAATGAAGTAATCATATCAACTGACTTAAAATATTTCATATTCACTCATTTAATAAATCCTATGCTTATCTCCAAATATATAAACCAAAATAATTTATTATTACATATAATTCAAATAACATAATCTCCAAAAAATGTAATAATTATACATGCCATAATTCTTAAGTACATAAATCTCAATCGACTACTACCAAATTAGTGACTTCTGCTTTGATAAGATGCTTCTACTCTTCAAGTAGCATCCACATCTTCAACCTACGCGTGATAAAAATCGACGCGCTGAGTATAAAACTCAGTGGTGCTCATAATTCACATACTTACCAAAATTGCGATGGCAACTTACTTAAAACACAAATTTCGTAAAATCATTTATAATCATAAAATCTCAAATATTAACATGCATTTACATTTATAGCAAAAGAAATATCAAATAAACTATGAATTAACAACATGAAGAATTTAATTCTTTCAACTCATAAATTCATTACTTGCACATTTATTATACCAATACATATACTATTTATTTTTAAAACCTTGTACCGGAATATCATGCTTTGAAAATTCATTTGATAACATAATCATTAATTTCCAAAGTAAAGTTTACTAAAATAATATGATCTCATTCGTTTAATTCAACTACTTTGAAAACAATAAGACGATTATAAATACAACTATGTCTTCATTCTTTTATAGCAACAATAAAATGTTATTTTTCGTTAAGGCTCATACTCATGCAGAATGAACATAAGCAGATTTGATCGTGGCCTATGTTAGCGCCACCCCCATCACATACTCGTGGCCTATGAAAGCACCACCCCCATCACACAATCGTGGCCTATGAAAGCACCACCGTGGCCTATGAAAGCACCACCCCCATCACACAAATAAGCGCGTCCGCCTATTTATAAGGGCTGATAACCCTAGCATATGATCATAGCTTCACAATAACAAAATCAATCTCATCATACCACGTTTCAATCATGCATAGTAGAGCCCAAATCAAAATCATTCTTGCACAAAAGCAATAATTCTTAATCAAAAACACTTCATTACTTAATACCCATCACTTCAAAATTTCTCAACTTACAACTTACACAAATTACCACATTCTTTTTAAGATAGTATATATACAAAGCACTTACACCTTAAATACCCATTTCTTTGTTAAAACTCTAAACATATAAAAGTTATCAAATAATCATACTTATGTCATATATATAATAATTATGTAAGCTTTACTACACTAAGGTGGTACCAAGGGGAGGAATTTCCTTCTCCAATCACGCATGCTAACATAACTCTTATGCACAAAAGTATCCATTTCAACCCTCATCATGCATTATCTAAATCAATTCCACACCTTTCCAATTTATATCCATTTAATGATATCCACAACAACCCTTCTCACACTTATGTTTTATTTTTGTCAAATAAATTCTAAAACATACAAATAATCAAGAGCACTTCATCACACATGATTTATACATACTTTTATCCAAATAACCCTTTGATTTAGGACATAGAAAATTTCCAGCATTAATATCACCTTGACCTTTTCTGGGTTTTTAGGACATAACTTGAGTTATAGATTTCCAAATTAAGTGAAGTTTGATTCATTAGAAAGCTAAGACAAAATTCTACAAATGTTATCAAGGGACAACAGCCCAGATCAATCTGTAATATGGTGAAAAAAGGCTAGGAACACAGACCAATAGTCCAGACACTCAAATCAAACCAATCCAAAACCAGAGAAGTCTCAAGACACAGGGAAACAACTCTCATGAAGAACTCAGAATATAATCTTATCATTATAGTGGTCAAAATGGGCACTCAATTCAGTGATGCATGTAGCCCGTCATAACAGAGTCAGTTTGGGTTTTTCAGCCATAAGTTGAACTATATATATCCAAATTGGACACAAGAGGATGGGTTGGAAAGCTAAGAAGTAGACCTATAACTTTCATGAAGGACTCAGACACAAAGGAAAACTCGAAAGGATCAAAAAATAGTCCTTAATCTCACTCAATAACATTTTTCCCAATTTCAGCTTACTTAAATCATATACAAGGTAGGGATTTCTACCACATATTTCATACTCATCATACATCATCTTAAGAGCATAAACCAACAAAGAGAACAAGAAATCTTAAGGCCTTTTTCATCAATAGGTTCTGCCACTTTTGGAAGATGAAGAAGAAAATGTTTTCCTCATCAATTCTACATATAAACATGCTTAGAAATCTCCCAAGAACACATTTATACCACCAAAATTCAATAATCAAATCATTTCATATAAAATTCCCAATTTTCACAAAATAGTAGAAACTTCACAAAATCAAAAATTTAAACAAGGTAGGAGGATTTATGAACACTTACTTTAAAACAAGCCTTAGCAAGCTTAGATTAAAGCATTCTAAGCTCCAACTTTGCCTTTACTCCTTGGTAGAGGTTTCCTAAGCCTTTGGCTTTCCAAGTTTCTTGAAAATAATCACCACAAATCACTTCTCAAGCTTTAAACTCTAGGATTGATTCCTTAAATCAAGTTAAATGGGTTGAATTTGATGGATTTAGCTAAGGATGAAGTTGAAGAAAAACAAAGAGAAGAAGAAGAAGAAGGAGATAGCCAACGCCAAAGAGAAGAAGAAGGAGAGAAAGTGGTTGCTCAAATTATTGAGCACAAGGGTATTTTAGTCTTTTCTCAACATTGGATGGCTAGGATTGAGTCAATCTAATCTAATGGCTACAAATATTCTCCCAATTAAATTCCTTCAAAATATTATTTAACACAATAAAATCCTCAACTTTACTCCATAAAAATAATTCATCTAATTTCCTTAATTAATATAACACCATTTCAAATTTACTCCATACAAATATTGCCTCTAATTTTCCTTACTTAATATCACACCTTAATTAACTATTCACAAATTTTCTAAATTCTCTAAAAATATTTATTTACTTTCTACCCATAAAAATAATGTATACATACTCCAAAAATATTATAGAAAATATTAAACATACATAGTAATTTTTCTGGACCAAAATAATATTTATTCCCGGACCGATGATACTATTCACAGACCGGTAACTTACTATTTTAGACACAGAAAAATGGGGCGTTACAGTTCTACCCCCCTTAAAGAATTTCGTCCTCGAAATTCACTTGAATTAAATAATTACAAATCTCATAATATTTTTCCGACTTCATTTATTCTTCCTTAATCTGCTAGCACTTTAATCTCATAATTATAACATAAACTTCTCTTGCATATGAACCGTTTAGATCTGTACTATCCTCTTTAATTCTCTTACAAGAAAACTCCATAAACATCTCTTATTCTATCTAACACTCAATCCAATGACCTATATAACTCCCATACCAAACATTTCATCATATAAGATACATATCAAGGTATATCATTAAATATCATATTCGAAGATTTGCATCAAGTCAATTCTCATAAAGCATGATGAGATTATATGAACATATACTGAGATCATATAGCTTATTCTCATAACAGTATTCTCCTGAGATCATATAGCTTATTATTATAACAGTGTTAATAACTTAATTGCTGCATGATACTTAATCTCAACACTGTCATGCATATATACATCATGCATACTTGCAAGTTCAACTCAAGAGAAAAAAATAATAATAATAATACCAAAGTTCCAAATCTCAATACAAAAATATTTATACACCATCACAAAGTTATGCAAACCATGCAATGTGCCATATAGACTATCCCAACTTAACCATTTATCCATAACGATTTGGTAGTTCCATCCAAATAGAATTCACTAAGTCATAGCAATTCCACCCTTTTTTTTTTAATCATAGATATCTCACAAAAATCCATAAATCATCCATGACTTGTACATACTTCTATTAACTATTAACCAATCTTTTCTATCGTCACAATGATCACTTATAAACTCTTATCATTTTGGCTTCGAATTTATTCTCATATAAGCATAGTGAGATCAACACGAACCACAAATTTTTTTTTTTTTATATATATGTTCATGAAATCTCAAAAATATAGAAATTCTTACTTCTATACTCTGATGTATCATTCCTTCTATTTCCATCAACTCTGAATAACCAATGATTCCTAATTTGTCAAAAAAAACTCTACATATTGACTCTCATTCCATTTAAATTATACTAATTCATACTCGTTCGCATTTCTGTAATTGATTCTTTTCTTAATATTCATACAATAACATGACTAGATCCATTCGTACTTATTTAATTCATTGGTATAACATCAATTTACTAGTTGGACAACTATTCCGCCATGTCCGATGTCATTCATCAACTCACTTAACCATCATGGTCCAATATTTATATATATAATTATTGATTTCTTTATAGAAGTTATTTACTTTTTCTCGGAGCATAGAATCTCTCATTTAAACAACAGTCCTTATTTATAACATCCAAATACTTTAAACATCAAAAGACTAAATCTTGTTGAATGGAATTCATACTTATACCATATCAAACCATAAGGTGCCACAATTCATACAAGATCCACTACTAGGCACATAAAGATTAAAGTAATTTATTTCTTACCAAAAATCACAATTCACTTTTCTTCTAACCATAGTAATTCATATTATTCCTGATGTTCATACATCTGAAAAATAGCTGATGAATACCACAATATACTTTACTCCACCAAGTAGTAATTATTTTTCATAAATAAAAATCACTTCTGATAATGGCTTTAAATAATGTTTCATTCACCAATAGTATTTCTTATGAAAAAAAATACTTATCACCCTTATTATAGCAAATCACCTCAAGTCATTCATCATTTAAACCTTATAAATATCATTTATGTAAATACACCAATTAATATACATATTCTTTCCAGAAAAAAAAAATGTCTATCTCAATAGTCATAATAATTCTACTAACCAAAATCATGTAAACTTCATCAATTGCATATATTAAAATCGATACTCTAAGTAGATTCTATTGTCCTTAAATCCAAATCATTTACTTCTCTTATTAGATCATACTAGCAACTCATTCACAACATACGCTTCCTTAGGCACATATACATACTTCATGCATTTTATGAATGCATTCACATCAACAATATTTACTTC